>NC_051217.1:20217500-20422500 GCF_015220715.1 Pygocentrus nattereri | reverse complement strand
ATGTGGACATATTTCTATATTGTGCTCTATTTACACAAAGTCAGGTTAGTTCATCATTTATGTTGAACAGACTCTCCCAAAATATTACGCTGCTGCGCTGATGTTGAACCATGTGCTGCACTGGGTCGGTATGACCAACAGGTCAAAACCAGCTCTAAACAAAGTGACCGCTGTGCCCTGATTGGTGCTCTTGCTTTGTGCTTCTTTTGTTTTGACATGTTACATTTTTATACACACAGAAACCAAAAGGAACGACAGATTTCTCAAAATGTAGTGGAGGAAAAAGTCAGATATTAGACTTTGAAATGGAGTGGAGTGAAAGTAAAAAGTCACCCAATAATGGAAAAACTTCAGTACAGATACACAAAAAAACAACTTAAGTACAGAAGCCAATTACATTTACTTAGTTACTGTCCACTGCTAATAAGTTATACCACTGTGATGGAAACATCCCAAATTCAGGCAAATTCAGTCCTCATTCTGGTTCATTTACTAACAAGCACTTCCAGCTGAGTTGAGCTTGGAAGTTGTTACCAACTAGTTTTTAGACATAAAATTTATCCTATTATAGCTCAATACAAACTATAACAGAGCTTTACAGTTCTATAAACATAATGGTGATATCAGACTTATGAAAATAAAACTAGACAACTGTTATTATAAACTAAAACTTTGGAAAACATTCCATCTATTATTGCCAGGCCTGTGTGCTCATCAATTTCAGCCATTAAAAGGGCCACATTCTACATTTTGTGCATTTTAATTTTATCCTCTGTAGTCCATTTATGATACTAGTGTGGGTTTATGTACAAGAAGTCATCATTTATTTTAAATGGACCCTTCTCCATCCTCTGTGTCTCAGGCTGTGTTTGTTACTGTGCCTTTAAGACTGATGTATGTAAATGAAGCCTGTTCTAATTGATTGTGCCCTAATCCATAAGGCAGCCCAGACTGAAAAACTTATAATTTAGGGTCCAGCAGGCCTCCGTATAGAATATACCTTCCATATTTTTCTGCTTTGATACAACACATACAGTCCTGGGTGCTTCTGTGTACACTCTTAAAAAATAGTGGTTCTCAGCTTGGATAAACAGTCATACAGTTTATTTAAAAAAAAAAACAAACAGAAAAAAAAACTTGAATCTTTATAGAACCGATTGATGTTCTTTACACTTTAAAAGGGTTGACGTGCAAATCTAATTTACAGTTCTTTTAAAAGAAGCATCCTTTGAACGTTTCTTCTTAGAACCAGAAGTGCTTCTTCTCTAACGCTTTTCCAAAAAACCCCTAAAAGCTGTTAATTTCTTTTTCTCCAGGGTATATTTTGGTTTGTCCATCTGAATGTATGTGACCAAATCGTAAGGCAAATTATTCAGGAACTGCATGAAATAAATGCAATTTTTTATTTTATTTATTTATTGTAAAAGTTCCCCTCAAATTAACAGAACCTGTGTTTTATGATCACACATGCTTACAATTTACTGCTCAAAGCCAAAAATCTCAGGCGTTATTTGTGTTATTTTATAAATTTTTACAGGGCAGATCACTGAAGAGACGCCGTCTGTTTATAGTTTATAGCCCAAATCTGGGGAAAACGGGTCGACTTTCAGTAGAAAAACAAAATGAGTTCAGCTTCTTTTATTATAAGGGTTTAAAATGACATCATCTATTTGACTGGAAAGAAGAGTTACAGCCTCATACGATGCCTTGGTCTCCTTGTATGGGCTGGGCAAAGAATGGTACATTTAAAAGTGTTTAAATATTACATCAAACTTTTATTAAACAAAGAAAATGAGTAAAATGTGTTTTTCCATGATATGAGCCCTTTAAATATGATATTGTCAGCCCTATTTTATTATATTATGTTATATATATATATATATATATATATATATATTATATTGCATAAGTCGTGTCAGACATTAAATAAAAAAGTGGGACTATGACAAAATCTTCATTGTCAACTAGACCCAAGAGAACACGAAGTTTGATGTCATCAGGTCTTTGTAATATACACAAAGTTAAAATTTTCAGAAGCATCAGACTTTTGTTCACAGATAATGAGACAAAAAAAGTGTCATTTATTTCTTAATTATTTAACTAGCTTAAAATAAAGCTCTAACACAGTGACATGCTGGCAAAACATTAAAAGACCACAGAAGCATAGAAATGGTCCAAATAGAAGTGGTCCTTATAAAACCAAAAGTCAGTAGTGATTACAGTGAGTGAATTGCAACATTAAAAAGTGCAATAACCACAGTAGTTCTGATTTACTTGGTGTGCATTGGCAAACTGGAGAAATTAAATTCATAAAAAAAATAATCACAGCATTAATTAAATCATACATGAAGCAATAATTCATAATGCAGTAGCTGATGAACTAATGAACCACTCCTTACTATTTCGTGCAGAGGTAAAAAGAGGTAAACCTGGTTTGTTCAGTAATTCAAAGTTAGCAGAAGGTCTGTGAGGTCTGACAGTGTAATGCCTTCATAAACCATTTTCCTTCATCAAACCTTTTAGCATAAATATGAAGCCAAGTCTGAATTCTGCATACAAAAAGTTATTCAGCATATTAAATGATTATTATTACAGTGTCTGGCAAAAATGGCCTGGCTGGTCCCTACAAAATGTAACCCTTCAACATCATTATATTGGCAAATGTGTTTGTGTTATTAGTGTAAAACCAGGAATGACCAGCGGCTGTAGAAATGACTCGGAAATGAGTGGAAAGGTTGTTGTTTAAAATTAGCAGTGCATTGCAGTTAGTTTGTGTGTTTAAAACAAAACAAAACAAAACAAAAAAAAAAAACGAGAAACAAGAACGGACCCAATCCAACTGTGCCCAGTTAATGTTGACGTTATCGTCGAATGGTGCCTGGTCTGGACCTGTGAACAACGTAAGCAGTTGTTTTTAGTAAACAATTACAAAAAAGTGTCTAAAACAACTCAGACAGTTAAACATCAATGTTTTATAAGCTAAACAAGAGTTATGAAATAAGAGATTTCTCCACAGTTTAAATTAGTGCTGGCTCATTAATCATCTATACCAGTATACCAGGAAATAAACATAACACAATATTGAGTTTTAGCTAAATTTTTTAGCAATATATTTGACAGAAAAGGAGCATAATTTTGATGATTCATGCCTATTAAATATTGATGTCCCTGTAATCAAGTGGTTCATTTTTAGATTTTTTAATTCTGCTCTGTGACCTTTGACCAGCAGGCACTCAATCAGTTCCATTATTATCTTTATTAATAGAACTCAATGTTTTGTTGCTCATGAATAACAATGACATTTTCTCTAAACTATTAATGGTGTTCCACAGGGCTTAATCCTTGGTTCAGTACTTTTTACATTATACATTAATAAAGAATATATTAATGAACACACTGAAAGTTGTATAATTCGCTTTTATGCAGATTGCTACTGTCATGTATTCTTGTGCTTCCTCTTTAACACTAGCTAAGAAAGCATTTTAATGCAGTCTCCTATTAGTGTGGAATCTACCATTTGATACATTTAAAATACTTTAACGATATGATAGATGAGAGCTGTATGTGCTTTTCTTAATTATATGCCATTTATTTTTTTGCTATAATTATTTTATTTAATCTAAATATTTTATATTTTTTACTCTAAATTTATTGTCCTACTCATGTTATTTTCATGCGCTATTTACAGGGGCCCCACTGTAAATGAGACCTTGACCTCAGTGGGATAACCTGCCCCTGTGTAAATTATATTAAAATGTTATTTGCTGGATGATTCAGATTGTTTAAAATCAGTAATAAATAAACAGTAAGTCTTCTTTATGAAAATTTGGTTTATGTCTGGTTAACATTTCCAATACAGTGTAAGCTTCTATTTGTTGTAATAAAAAAAAAAACAAAAAAACAAAACACACCCAGAAGAAAACATGCAGTCCAATTAAATTACAAATGAAGTATTATCTAATACAGCAACCCTGTGATACATTAATAAAACACTGCTTTTGAATTTTACCAATACTATGGCTGGGTATTTTTTAAGTAAATTGTTTGAGTATGCTGGGTATTGTTCCCCCCCCCATACTGATACCAGTAGTGCTACTTTGACTTTGATTCTGATATCTGAACAATAAAGTTTTCAGTTCCTTTTAAAAAATTTTTTTTATTACTAAAAACTGAAAGTTGCTGTGGCTTGAAGCAGAAATGAGTGTGAGTGACTGGAAGTGGGAGCATTAAAAACTCTAACAAATCACAGACCAATCAAGAAGCCCTGCCTTTGATAACATGTATACTGAATGAATTTTGCAGTCTAGATTTCTGAAGCAGATTGTGCTGCTAATAAGATGCTACTTAGGTATTGAATTTTGGTACTGAATACCACGCAATGATTTTTGTCCATTTTGTCCAATCCAATTTTTTAAAATATAAGTAACAAATTTAAGACTTTCCAGTTTAAGGTGCTAGCTATGTAACAAAGGCCAAATGCTCCTATTGTAGGAGAACTCTCTGTTATTAGAGTTGAAGTATTTGTGTATTTATGATCTTAGGCTGTGTGTGAAGTGACTGGCAGTTCATTCAGAATGATGGTTGTGGTGTGTGATTAAAGCCTCAAGATTAGTGTGTGCATGTGTGTCGTGTCAGTACCCAGGATATGGGGGTGGTGGACCATCGTGAGGTCCATCTCGAGCAATGGCCTGTTCATAAGAGGGCAGTCCGTGGTCATCCAGCCCGCCTGATGAAGGTGGCAGAGCAACGGGCTGCAATGAAACCTCCTCCAGTCTCCGGATAATCACAGAGGCGTTACTGCGCCTAGATCGTGTCCTGATGGGCCTGAACAAACACAAATCAGCGACAATATAGTGTCATATTATTTCAAACCAAGCAACAGTAACTAAAACACATCATTCTACTGCTCAGTGAAGCAAATGGCCAAATATATGTGGACACCTGACCATCATGCCTATATGAGCTTGCAGGGCATCCCATTCCAAAACCATGGGCTTTAAATATGGAGTTGCCCCACTCGTTTGCAGTCATAACAGTCTCCACTATTTTGGGAAGGCTTTCCACAAGATTCTATAGTGTGCCTGTGGGAATGTGCCCTTTAAGTCAAGGGAGCATTGGTGAGGTCAGGCACTGACCGAGAAGGTCTGGCACACAATCGACATTCCAAATCAAGGGTGTTTAATGGGGTTAAAGTCAAGGCTCTACATAGGCCACTGGAGTTTCTCCAAACCAAACTTGTCAAATCATGTGTTTATGGAGTTTGCTTTGTACACAGGGGCTCAGTCATGCTAGAACAGGAAAGGGTCTTCCACAAACTGCTGCCTCAGCGTGAATTTACTTGGTCTACTGCTTTGTGGATGAAATAATGTTGCTCCTAAACACTTCCATATTACAATAATGGCACTTACAGTTTACTGGGGCAGATCTAGCAGAGCAGAAATTTCATAAACTAAATTATGCAAATGGTAGCATCCTATGACAGTGCCACATTTAAAATCACTCAACTCTTCAGTACAACCCATTTTACTGACAATGTTTGTCTATGGAGATTACATGGCTATATGTTTGATTTTATACACCTGTTAGCAAAGGGTGTGGCAGAAACACCTGGACTCAGTGAATGGGAATGGTGTCATATTGTGTATCATAATGTGGCAGTCTGAAGGTGGTAACTGAACTGTATCAATGTGTTAATTTTATGACCACAACAAAAGTTTTCAAATGTAAAACATTTTAGTAGCTTTATTCTACTTCTGTGTAAACAGTTAACACAATTTTATGCACAGATTTATGGAAACATTTGCGTATCTCTGTTCAAATTACACATTTGATTGATTTTAAAATAAACAGAAATATAAGAAAGTATTTAAACATCTACAAGGAACAAACTTAACTATGAAATATTTCAGCAAATTTTAATGCAAAATAAGTGACTCCTCACAGTGAGGAGGGCCTGGGTTCGATTCCCCGGCTGGGTGACATGTTCACCCCATGTCTGCGTGGGTTTCCTCCCACTGTCCAAAGACATGCAGTCAGGCCAATTGGACATGCTACATTGCCCCTGGGTGTGAGTGTGTGAGTGACTGACTGTGTCTGTCTTTCTGCCCTGTGATGGCGACCTGTCCAGGGTGTATCTGGCCTTACGCCCAATGACCGCTGGGATAGGCTCCAGCACCCCCCCGCGACCCTGAGGGAGAAGCGGCTTAGAAAATGGATGGATGTCCTGCTTGTAGTTTCTATAATCTCAATTGCCAGTAACTAATGGAAATTAAGGAGCTTGACTGCTGAAATCAAGACAAGGTCTGAAGATCTATGCAAAGCAAAACACCCACATCACTGTCAAGGGCCTGCAGAAAGACTTAGCTGGCACAGGAATAGTAATGCACTGGCACACATCATCAAAATGGAAGTGGAACTATCTTCCAATAGTAACACTGATCTGATCACAAAAGTTGGTGTCTGAAGTATTCAAAACAACATCTAGATAAGCCACAGGCATTCTGCAAACAGGTTCTGTGGTCTGATAAAACAAAAATTTAACTCTACAATCACCAATTACAATCACCAAAGGTATGTTTGGAGAAAAAAGGGTAACTGTTAATCATGATCATGATCAAGCAGATCTGTCATGCTTGGGTTTTTGTAGCAGCCAGTGGCACAGAAAATGCTATGGGGTTAGAGGGAAGAATAGATCCTCTTAAAGATCAGCAAATCCCAGAAGCAAATGTGCCACAATCAGTGAAGAAAGTGAAGACGAAAGAAGGTTAGATATTATGACAAGACAATGATTCAAAACAGACATCAAAATCAACCTGCATGCTCCTAACAAATTAATTAATGATTATAAAATGCTTGTGCAGCTGAACAGTCCTTACCCTGCAAACTGGTCACTTTTTCCACACCTTTTCTGGCAGAAGTACCAAATGAGTAAGCCCATTATGACAATAGCTACTCCACCTGCGATGAGGCCCACCAACAGGGACGTTATATCCAGTCTAGATGGCCGCTGAGTATGATCTGTAAGCACATGTGAAAATAACTGTATACACAACAACATACAGATTGAGTGCGTTTACTGGAGTATGGTGTTTACATGACCATTTGAATAATCAGATAACTGCAGAAATCCGATTACAATTGGATTATTCAATGCATGCATACGCACTCATTGAAATTAGTGATTAAAAAAAAAAAATCGGAATCAAATCAGCATCATCATGTATTACCGTAAACAATATATCAGCATCACACAGATGTTTAGATGTTCCGATATTTTATTCCAATATGTGTTGACTTATTTACTGAACCCCTGAAAAGCAGAATGTTTAGGTGCACTGAACTACTGTGCTGAAATATCTGCACTCTGCATTGAATCCTATAGAAATAAGTGCTAGACTTTTATGTACTGTTGATTCAGATGGTTCTAGTCCCACTTTTCACATTTTATAAAATGATGATGCATCAGCAGGTATAGATGTATGCAAAGATTTGAACATTCCCAGTCAAATCGCACATTTTCTTGAGTGAAAATAAGCGATCGCATCCTTATGCCAAACACAAGGCCTGTAGGCCAGATCAGGCCTACGACACAATCCTATCCAGCCCGCAACAGTACTTGAATATCACAATGTGCTGCACTACAGTCCCCAACATGCACTGCAATGTTACATGCACTCTAACTCTCCTACCCCAATGAGCCTTTCTCTCGTTTCTGGCGGTTGACATTTCCGGTTTGGGAAGTTCTGTGTCTAAAATCATTTCCGTTTTTGAGTTTTCATTCATTTCCATCTGATGAGCTTAGAAATAAATGGTTAATCACGATAAAAAGGAGTGAAGAGCTGACGTTCAAAGTAATTCGTAACATCTATGTTACTCCAAAGGGAAAAACATGGGTGAAAAGGGCTGCAGTATCATGTTGTTTCAGTTGGAGTCAGCGAGCAAGGCAGTCGCCTCAGAGACTCTACTAATGAGGAGGAGGGGGTGGTAGAGCAGGATATGTCGGGGATAGCGGAGGGAAAACAAGCCAAGGAGGTTGTGCATATACACTCTGTGTGTGTGTGTGTGTGTAATATATATATATATATATATATATATATATATATATATATATATATATATATATATATATATATATATATATATATATATATATAAGCTGACCATTACTTACATTGTGTGTGAAATGCTATTATTGAAATATACCCATAAAATTTCAAAAACAACCCCTGTAGTCTGCTCCCATTTCATTTTTACACTTTTATTAACTTTTCGCTTAGCTTTGTACTACAATTGAACATCATGTGTGTTAAGTTTTCATATTCTCCCCATGTCTTTGTGGGTTTTTTGCTATGGACCAAAAATCATGGCTCGTGTACGAAAGAAATTCGAGACCTGCATCGAAGTAGATCTGTGACCCAGGTGATTGCAGGTGGTTACTGGAAAGATGTGTGGCTATATGTTATACATACAGTATAAACAGTGAATCAGCTTATAAAGCAGTAAATCTAACTGCACAAATTAAAATGCATTTTTGAACGGCAGTGTTGTGACAGTGAACTGGCTCAACTCTTTAAAGTCTTTGGACCACTAGTCTGTGTGGTTCCTCGCTTTTCTTTAAAGACCGATAACACTGAGCCCTTACCTGAGTCTCCCTGTCTACAGCATTGGACACTGAGAAGGATATAATTTAACACAATAATTCATGTTAGACACCGTTTATTTACTTCTTAAACAGACACATATTTAAAAGATCTCTAAATGCTGAAACTACCTAACATTCCTCATCCTGTCTGAGACATTAAGTAAGGCTAACTACAACACCTGGAACCAGCTAAAGATTTACCTTCATAATCAAAAATAAACTGCTCAAAAAAGAATTTATATCCTTTAGCGAGTTCTGCACGTTTGGTGCTCGATAGCTCTTCCACAATTCTGACCACATAGTCCAGCCTAAAGCACAGGAGTTCAGCCAAAGATGATAAACAATGAAATGCAGCCATATTCGGAGTGGCGCGACACAGAAACCGGAGATAAGTTTACACATAACCTCCCCTGGAACTTGACCCCTCCTCCGTGTGTGAAAAACACCTATAGCAGTCTACAGGGACAGCGGTTACACCTCAGGCCAATTCCACACCAGTCATATCACAAACAATCAGCTGAAGTTCAACCAATATAAACACTTAACATTAGCTCAGCAATGACATGGACTCCAAACCGAGTGATGAGAACAAAAGAAAAACCAGCAAACGGCTGCGCGAGTGACCAAAGAAACCCACAAATGTGAGAATTTTGCCTGTTAAAAATGACAAAAACCACTGTATTATCTTAGTTTAATGTCATTTCAATGTATTATGGTCGTTTCTTCATAATAAGCATAATAAAATTGCTAATAACATGCTAATGTCTCGGTAGCTAGCTAGCTTTCCTGTTCCACCTTAAATAGTCCATCAGTATTGATGCCTGAAGCACCAGAATGTAACTGCTACTCCATTTAAGGTGGGACAGAAAAACTCGACCAAGAAGCTGGTGAATTCAGCTTCATCTCATTCAGCTGAATTCAGCTCCCCCCCCCCTCAATTTGAAGGCATATGATGCCCTAAACTAAAGCAGAGCAGTGAGGAGCTGAACTTATCCCTCCTCTGCTGTCACTGCAGACGGGCAGGCTTGCCTACAGAGCAGTGCTAGTAGCTGTTAATGATGTGATGTTCTTCTTTTTTCTTTGAGGCTCCCATTTCAAAGAGGAAGATTTCAACCACAACCACGTTTAACTCGGTTCCAAATGGCAATGAGATACTCAAAGAAAAGGGGTAGGGGTAAATATAAGAAATGAAATTGGGCCTTAGAGCCTGGTTTAAAGTTAAAGAAAATTTGTCAATTTCGTAGATATTTAGGTGAATGTAACTTGAAAGTAAATTTGGTATCTACAAAGCATATAAATTTGACTAGCCAAATAAAGTGCTACCGTATAAAGAAATACTAGTTTGCAATACTGTTTAAACACTACATTACTTGGCAAGCTGGTTTCATTCAGCCACAATACACAGCAATGCAAACCATAGTCATGCAAATGAGATCAGGATAAACTCAGTGGCCTCTACAGGTCTGTGTGTTGTGGAGGTAAACACACAGTTATGCTTGTAGAAGACTTTTTGGAAAACATGTGTGACAAATGAAACAGAAAGTGAAGAGGCACAAATGAAAAACTTGTGTCCCTAGGCAAATCACTCACTTTTAACCAACGACCAGTAAGATGTTCTGTCTAAAGACACAAGCAGACCTGCTAGCCTGGGGCCAATTCATGTATTATAATATTGATGCCAAATACTGTTCAAACTGCACAATAAAACTATTACAGACACAAATATTTGCCTAAACTAATGTAGTCCCAGTATTATCATGCATTTCAAATATGGGCTCAAAGGCCACAGCATAAAACTGAAAGTGTGATAAAAAGGAAAGGCTTTGATCTAAATAAGGACATCATTTCCACAAAAAAATGTTACATCCACACTGCTACTACCAAAAGCAAGTCAATTCTAATTCTCTTAACCCTTTGCTGTCTTTCCCTACAGGTTCCCCTGAGGATCAGGACAACAAGGTAAGTATTTCTTCTATGTACATTTTAATATAACCTAGGCTCCAGTCCCCCAGTCAGTGTCCCATTTTTATGTCCCAGTGTCCTTTCAAAGTCCTGATGATGGGACAGATTCACTGACCCCATCACAAAAGTCCAGTTCTATCATCACTTCATTGGTTGCCTATTAAATTCCATATTGATTATAAAATCCTTTTATTGACTTATAAAGCCCTACATGGTCTTGCTCACGAGTACTTACAAGACCTTGTTTCTCATTATGAGCCATCACGACCACTCAGATCACAGAGTGCTGGCTTATTAATAGTGCCCAAAATTCAGAAGGTTTCAGCTGGGGGTAGAGCTTTTTCTTATAAAGCCCCCAAACTCTGGAATGATCTTCCAGAAACTGTTCGGGACTCAGACACAGTCTCAATCTTTAAGACTAGGCTGAAAACTCACTTGTTCAGTTTAGCTTTTGGTAGCTAATGTTCCCCCTTAGATAAAGGCAGCAGATCCAGGGGTCCATGGACACAGGGAATTATAGTAAACTGAGACGCTGGTGCTGTCGTCCCGCCGCTCGCAGGTGGTCACTCAGGTTTGTGGATGGTTGAGCGGAGGGGTGCCAGACTGTTTCAGAGTGCTGCCGTGTCTGTGTCTCCTTCTGGTTCTCTCCTTTTAGTTAAGCTGTCAGATCTGCCGGAGTCGTTAGCCACACTCTGTAAATGTTTACATCCCGTTTATGTACAAACGGATAGAATAAAACCAATTCCATCTCCCTGCTTTCTTTCCGAGTATACAATCACCCATATGTCCGGCTGGACACTGAAGGACGACCGACTGCAGAGCCCTACTGCTACCCACTTCAGACCAGCTGCCCATGCCACCACCTGCCTTGGACTAGCTGCCCACCCTACACTGATGTTCTCATAGACTGCTAGCTATTCCTAATACCAATATTACTGCAATTAATATTAGTAGTATAATCACTTGTAGGTAGTTTGACCAGAGGAGGATGGGTCCCCCCTGGTGAGCCTGTTTCCTCCCAAGGTTTCTTCCTCAGTTCTGAGGGAGTTTTTCCTTGCCACTGTTGCCCGGGGGGGGGGGGGGGGGGGGGGGTTGTACATTCTTACAGTCCTGTTAAAACTTTGTCTTTTCCAAAACTCTGTAAAGCTGCTTTGTGATTGTAAAAAGCGCTATACAAATCAATTTGATTTGAATTTGTTGACTCATAACACTCTTGTAATAGAAGGCAACTGGCAATTCTTTAACCAAGAAGAGGAAAACAGGTCAAAATGGATTATGTGGTAACCAAACAACCATACAGTCTAGGTTGGGATTCATTTAAAACACCCACATTATTCATTTTTTTCTGTACTTCATTTGTGGTCCTTTGTAGATGGTTAATAAACTCAACAGATTATCAGGAACACTCCAACAACACATCAGTGAAGTATCAGTAGTGCAGCATCTGAATAAAGTAAATATCTTGTAGATGTTCTGTAGATACATTACTTACATTAAGCAGACTCAGTATTGTTTATGATTAAGTACTGTTAATATTGTTTTATTTTTAATATCGTTATATTAAATATTAATGTTGCTTCCATTATGTGGCACCTTACCTTACCTAGAACCTAACCCTATCCTTAACCTCAACCCAAAACCTAATCCTAACCCTCACCCTGGCCCTAATCCTAACCCCAACCCAGAACCTAATCCTAACCCTCACCCTGGCCCTAATCCTAACCCCAACCCAAAACCTAATCCTAACCCTCACCCTGGCCCTAATCCTAACCCCAACCCAAAACCTAATCCTAACACTCACCCTGGCCCTAATCCTAACCCCAACCTTAACTCCAACCCAAAACCTAATCCTATCCCTAATCCTAATCTCAACCTAAAACGTAATCCTAACCCTCACCCTGGCCCTAACCCTAACCCTCATGTGTCTTTGATGTTACTGAGAGTATGTTGAGTGATTTTTGGATGAAACAGGGACCACTCAAAATAAAAAGTGTCACCCATTTTTCTTGCATTTTATTTTTTTCCAGTTCCACTTAAAACGTGTGGTTTTATGTACCAAAAACAGTTATGATTTATTTTTACTTGGTCATTCCCCAGCCTCTCTTTCTCCCTCACAATTAAACAGGCTGTTACAGCGCTTTTATCAGAATCATCTATGTAAATAACCTTATTTCTGTTTGGCTGCCCTGCACTGTGCCTGGCTCAGAAAGCACACAGTGCTGAAACACTTCTTAACTTCAGTGTAAACGGGTGGAGCTAAACTGCTGTGGGCTGAATAGATGGAAAAGAGTTGGTTCTCACAACGTCACAAAAACCTCAAAACAGGATGTTTTTGCAGCACGGTTTCCATATATGGACCATATGGACTGAAGAATATGTTCTAAAACCCAAACAACGTTTACATAATACTTCTCATGCTATGGATCCTTTAACAGTTCTTGTCATAACGTTAACATGGCTGACTCTTTAATGTGAGAGGTTTAGGCCATTGGTAGGGGAAACAGATCCTCAACATAATATAAGTAAACCTGAACACTTTATACCCAATGTAAATGTCAGCAGATGCATCTTAACCACAGACTTCAGCAAGGTGTCTCTCAGAAGTGGCACTTGTGACCACAGGGCCCGCCGTCATGTTTACTTATAAAAAGCAGAGCAGCCGGTTTGTGACAACAGATAAACATTGAGTCAGCTTCTCGTCATAAATCTGCAGTCCCTCTGAGCCCTCCTGCACGTCCGCGTTAAGACATTAGATCATCTACGAATGATACGAGTGATACAAATACAAGTGACATGAATAACAGGACATGAATGAGCAGTGGTGGACAGTAACTAAGTAAATGTAATTGGCTTCTGTATTAAGAAGTTTTTCTGTATCTGTTCTGAAGTTTTTCTATTTTTGGTGACTTTTTACTTTCACTCCACTACATTTCAAACCCAAATATCTGACTTTATCCTCCACTACATTTTGAGAAATCTGTCATTCCTTTCGGTTTCTGTGTGTCAAAATGAAAGAAGCGCAAAGCAAGAGCACCAATCAGGGCACAGCGGTCACTTTGTTTAGAGCTTGTTTTGACCTGTTGGTCATACCGACCCAGTGCAGCACACGGTTCAACATCAGCGCAGCAGCGTAAAATTTTGGGAGAGTCTGTTCAACATAAATGATGAACTAACCTAACTTTGTGTAAATAGAGCACAATATAGAAATATGTCCACATATGCAGTCGTGACTGATGCGGCTTTTTTCTGAATTTATATAAACACCATTTCATTTTATAGTAAATTAGTTTGGGCTGGTTTATGTTTATGAACAGAGGCCTACAGATCAATATAGTAAAGGAAACTCATTTGTGATCCTGAGTTTAAAGCCAGTTTTTATTAAACTTAAACTTGGAACTAAGTTGTAAATAAATCTGAAACTGAAACTTTGCTTGTGTGTAAAAGTGATTTCAGAGCCACTCGGTTCTTCCTGATGGAAACTGTTTACCTTCAGTGTTTTGTGCTTATGATCATTTTAATAGACGTCAGCGTCACTAATTAATGACGTTCTATTAAAAGACTGGTTTACCAAGAGAGACACTGGAGGACTTTCACCTTAAATGAGTTCATGAAGCAAGTCTTGTTACAAAAATGATAACAGGACCAGATCAGAGCCATAATGAATCTTTTAGTACTTTTACTTTTGATACTTAAGTACATTTGAAGGCAAATACTTTAGTACTTTTACTCAAGTGGAGGTCTAAAGGGAGGAACTTCTACTTTTACTGGAGTAATATTTTACCTTGGGTATCTCTACTTTAACCCAAGTACATGGTTTATGTACCTCGTCCAGCACTGTGAATGAGTCATAAAACTATTAAGAGCAAATTACTCCCACTTACCCTCTGTATACTTTTTCCAGAAAGCATCCTGTAGAGAACAAACAAAAGGTATCAGACCTAAAGCAGGCAAATAGCAACAAATTAATCATTGATATTACAAACTATTACAAACATTTCCATGGTGTTTAGCTATGAGTAAAGAGATAACATCTCTTATAATCTCAGGTTATAAAACATTCAGCAGGTAAATAGGAAGGTTCATGTCTAATGAGGGTCAGGAACAGCTGTAGATCACTCGCGCTAGCAGGCGGTTGAGAAATAAGCAAATTACTCAACTGTATCTGGAATATTCTCAAACACCTCCCGCGCTTCTTCATAGTTACACACTTCTTCAATGCACTCCCTCTCCAGGTTTCCTGGAGTGAACATTTCAAAGTCGAATCTGTTGAACATCAGGTGGCGCCCTAGGAACTTACTGGCCTCCTCCTCTTCCACAAACACTGATCAGAAGGAAAAACATTAGCATTACATTTACAGCGTTGTGCAAAAATAAGAGACCACCCTGCATTTATTTACTTTCCAAATCTTTCCAAAGCCAGAAAAAAAGTAGAAAACATAACAGAAAATTACAAAAATATAAATAAAAATATTAAATTTAAGTAAACATTATATCACATTTTTTAGTGTTTAGTTTTGCCATCCTTCACTTTTATTACAGCTTCCATTCTTTTCAGGAGACTCATTTTCAGTTTCTCAACAAAATCTACAGTGATATTTTTCCACACCTCCAAAGCGCTTTTTCTGCTTTTCACCATTCAAATAATCCAAACCCACTGAGTGGTGGTGAGGTCTGGACTCTGGGGTGGACAGTTCATTGGTCAGCTTCTTTGTTTGATGTGTCCATCTCTTCTTCCTGACAGCTACACATCCTTTCAGACCCATAGCATAGTATCTTTTAATCATTTTTTGGTCACACTTTATTTGGATGCTGCCCTATTGAAGCCTCTGGCAATGCTCAGTTAATTATCAACAACATTATATTTGGGGTTAGGAGTGGATGTAGGTTTTGCCTTGAGATTAAGGTCAGGGTTAAGATTAGGTTTAATGCTTATACTAAGCATCTACACTGGAGCATCAGTATAAAGTGTTCTCTAAGGGATGTCATTAGGAAGCATAGTATACGTATTTCATAGCTATGCTGACGACACCCAGTTATACATTTCTATTCCTTCTGATGATCAAGACTCTGTAGACAGACTGACCAGCTGTGTGTCAGATATTTCTCAGTGGATGTTGCAAAACTTAATACAATTAAATCACAAAAAAAATTAATCACTGATTGTTGGTAGAGAAAATGATTGAGAAATTTGGTTCTTTAGCTTCATGTACCAAACTTGAAGTATGAAACCTGGGTGAGATCTGAGACTCTGAGAAATATTGCTAAAGTTTGGCCTTTTTAAAAAAAAATGTTAATCTGAAAGTGACGCAGAGAAACTTGTTCATGCATTTGTTACAGCAGAGTTGATCACTGTAATGGTCTTCTTACTGGACTTCCTAAGAAAACTACAAATCCCTTACAGCTCGTGCAAAATCCAGCTGCATCTTAACAAAAACAACCCAGAGAGATCAGATCAGTCCCGCTTTGAAGGAACTGCACTGGCTGCCTGTATCATTCAGGATAGATTTCAAGGTTCTGCTACTAGTCTTTAAAGCTCAAAATAACCCTAAAGCACCTCTTTACATCACAGAGTGCCTGTCTGTTTATGTTCCAGCATGTAAACTAAGATCTGCAGATAGTGGCCTTCTACAGACCCCCTCTGTACAGAAAACATGGAGAGACTCATTCAGTTATTCTGCCTCTAAACTTTGGAACTCAATTCCACCTTTTATTAGACAGTCAGGCTCAGTGCTCAGTTTTAAGAAGCAGCTAAAAACATCTCTTTAAATTAGGATTTAACTAAAACTGAATGTCTTGTGGTTATCTTGTAATTTAATCTTCTTCATTTTCTTCTGATTCTAATTAAATACTAATGATCTCTTCTATAACTTTTATCACATGTCTGTAAAACACTGAGCTGCCACTGAAAAGTATATATAATATAATTATATATATTACACATTTTTTTGAACTCTCAGTTTAAAAAACTGTTTTTTTCACTTCTTTCTCCTTCTTCATGAAAGTGGATAATTTATACCTAATCTCCTCTCTAGTGATCTCTGACATTTGCACAGAAAAGTGTGCTGAAATAGGTTTTATGGCATAAGTGTGTAGTAACTTGTTACACGGTCTTCTGGTCTATGTAAGAAAATCAGTATCAAGTATATGGTTTATATAAAGGTTGTGAGAAAAGGAACCATTTTTTTCCTGAGTTCAAATTTAGGTATTTACATGTAAAGGGGAAGTCCACTTATTTTTAAATGCTCCATTCTAGAGAAACTTCTGAATTGTTTAAGCGATTAAGTGATACATTTTTGATCCCACAAACAGGGAAATTCCACCTCCGCATTTAACCCATCCGTGAAGTGAAACACCACATACACACACACTAGTGAACACACACACTAGGGGGCAGTGAGCACACTTGCCCGGAGCGGTGGGCAGCCCAATCCACGGCGCCCGGGGAGCAGTTGGGGGTTAGGTGTCTTGCTCAAGGACACCTCAGTCATGGACTGTCGGCACTGGGGATCGAACCGGCAACCTTCCGGTCACAGGGCCAGATCCCTAACCTCCAGCCCACGACTGCCCCCTACAGTGGAGGTGATTTAATGCCCGTCAAAATCTACATCACAGAAAGCTTTTTAACAAAATAGTTATGAATACACTACCTATTGCCTGTACGATTGGGCTCCCATCACCACCACTGTAAAATCTGAGTCATTAAATTTCTATTCAGTGAACCATTTCACATTACACCACTCTGAACAGGTCTGATTACATGTCAATGACAGAATTTAGATATTTGGTGGAATTCTCCCTTACTTCTATTGTGAGTTTGATTTCTTTAGGCTCTGTCGGATCAAAAGGATCCTACAAAGAGGAGAACAGTTCCTATGCCGATAGACGCTGGATGTACAAGGGCTGTATCTCAAATGGCTCCCTATTCCCTATGTAGTGCACTATGCTGGCCAAGAAATAACAGCTTTTACAACCAAATATTGCTTTATATGTGGAATAAAAGGCACTGATATTTACCTGTTATCTGCATGACTCCATAAATGACATTTAGAGCAATGTTTGAGTGTAGAATAGATTCGTGACCTACGCGGTGCTCTTGACAGGGAACAGGGAGCAATGTCAGATTGAGCCCACATCGAGTTCCGCTGCAGTGCTATAGGAACTGGATTACTTCGTGCGTTCTGTTGTTTTCGGGTAGCTATTTTTACTTCAACCTGTATCATTATTACACTGAGCTGAATTAGTTTACTATGCATGGTTTTAGTAGCCTATTTTAGGCCATTCTGCCCACCTCTTGCCATCTACACTAACAAGTTTACAGTAACCTCATGTTCAACCCATTTGTCATTAGCTAGATAAGGCTGTGACCATGACCAGCTGAACCCATATTATGGGCCTGTGTTGGTTTATATTTAGCATTAAAGGGGAGTTCCACCGATTTTTTACAATGTACGCACAGTTCAATCGCAAACAAAGTCGAACTGAGTGGCTTGATGTGAAATTTTTAACTATAGAGAAACTTACAGACCGACAGACATAAAAAAAGACAATGTAATTTGCTTATTGTTATATGTCAGAAAAGTCTATGCTCTTAAGGCATCTGCCCGCCTAACATCTAACACTGACCTGAACGCTTACATTAAACTACTTATGTAATATTTTAATGAATACATGATGTTCCAGGCTGTGAAGGACCTGTTTGAAAACAGTTACCATGTATGAGCTGCTTTATGAATAAGAGGAAGATAATCAGACATCTACATATTGTTGATGGAAGCTAACCAGGGATGTGTGTTGTTAAAGGGGAATTTCACCCATTTTTCAACATTTCTGCACCATTCAGAGGTTGAGATGTAAACAATGTGTTTGCGGAGTGTTTTTTTTTTTTTTAATGGTTCACTGCAGAGAAACTTACAGTTTACACTGTTCTTTACAGTGGTGGTGATAGGAACCAGGGGCCACCATGTCTACAACACAAACACAGCCATTTTATTTACTATCCAAAACCAACAGTGAACCTACATGTCTTCAGAGTTTTCATATGTAATGTTGATTATGGTACAAAAGTGGAAAATCAGGAGAAGAAATGTCCCGCTCAATATGTTTCAAGCCAAAAACCTGATTGCAAAACTATTCTGCGAGGGAGCTTTCAGGGGTGGATGTCTGGTTCCTACCACCACCACTGTGAACAGTTCTGACATGACAGGTTTCTCTGGAACAGAGCCTTTCACTCCAAACCACTCTGGACGACTCCATCAACATCTCAACGAATTAATCATGCAGGATTTTTGGAAAATCTGTTGAGTTCCCCTTTAAGGTGCCATACAGGTCTCAACGGTAGACAAACTCCACCGCTTTAAAGGGGAAAGAAACTCACCTGCATTTCTTTCCTCCTGCTCTGAGAGCTTTACGCTCCTTGCCCACGCAGAGTGTCCACAAAAAGTGAGATTACACAACACGAGTAGAAGTATACGCATTTCTGTTTAGCTGTAAGGTGGGAAAGAAACAGAAAAAAGTGAGAAATATGAGAAAAATGACAGCGGCTTTGACTCCCAACCGCTGTCCTCTCGCCTGTCTGTGGCATTCCCCGGTTAGGTTAGCAAGCTAGTTCACAATTAATAAACAAACTCTCGTTGGTGTTTCGGTGGTAAAAATCCCACATTAAGACTAAAAGTTGACATGTATGCTGACTATTATCGCCTGGAAAGCTAAAATATCTCAAATATACACCGCAAACGACCCGCTAAACCACACAAACGTCTGTTTAAGAGGCGTAACTTGAAGGAATGGTCGTTGGTCACGTAGCCTAGCAAACAAAATGGAGCAGTAACGTCAGTTAGGTTAGTTTAGACCATCTACGAGAGCGTCTACTCACCTTTAGCTCTGGTTTGATCCGCAGGGTTGAGATTTATCTTCTAATAATTCCTCAAACGACTTTCATTATCGTTTCGACCGTCAAGCCATTGTCGTTCCAGGAAGTTTCGGTTTACTGTGTAATGGTGAGCTGTGTGTGGGACGCACCTGTACCTGCTGAGTGGAGGTGAATCTGCTCACCTGGATAAACACGCTGTGGGGTGGAAACATGAGGAACTGCGTCTTTCTTTCAGCCCCAGAGCAAAACTGCAGCTCTACAATACCAACCAGCCCACTCTGTTCACATTCCTCTCACTGATACTTCCAGCAACTGAACAATGCAGCAGAGCACTGAGCCTGATTATACAGTCCACTGTGAGCTCCAGCTCACTCTCTACAGCAATGAACACCATCTATGGTGTCTATATCCATATCATATCTATATGGTATCTATATCCATCCCACTGAATAAGTTCACGCTGAGGTCTCATAGTAAAACATATATTTAAGAAAAGCAATGAAGTATTCAGAGCTTACATATTTACAGAGATTGTTATGAATCATTTAGACTCAAAACATCAATTAAGACAGTAATACACTTAAAATATACAATGTAATGCCTTCTACACTCTTAAAAAAACATCGTCCTTCAAGTGTTCTTTAGTTACGGCAATGGTTCTATTTAGAGTCAGGCATAACGTTATGACCGCCTCCTTGTTTCTACACTCATTGTCCATTTTATCAGCTCCACTTACTGTATAGCTGCACTTTGTAGTTCTACAGTTACAGACTGTAGTCCATCTGTTTCTCTGATACTTTGCTACCCCTTTTACCCTGTTCTTCAGTAGTCAGGACCCCCATGGACCCTCACAGAGCAGGTGGATCATTCTCAGCGCTGCTGTAACACTGATGTGGTGGCGGTGTGTTAGTGTGTGTTGTGCTGGTAAGAGTGGATCAGACACAGCAGTGCTGCTGGAGTTTTTAAACACTGTGTCCACTCACTGTCCACTCTATTAGACACTCCTACCTCGTCGGTCCACCATGTAGATGTGAAGTCAGAGACGATAGCTCATCTGCTGCTGCACAGTTTGTGTTGGTCATCCTCTAGTCCTTCATCAGTGGTCACAGGACGCTGCCCACAGGACGCTGCCCACAGGACGCTGTCGGCTGGATATTTTTGGTTGGTGGACTGTTCTCAGTCCAGCAGTGACACCAAGGTGTTTAAAAACTCTGATCCACTCAGAGCAGCACCACACACACTAACACACCACCACCATGTCAGTGTTACTGCAGTGCTGAGAATGATCCACCACCCAAATAATACCTGCTCTGTGAGGGTCCATGGGGGTCCTGACCACTGAAGAACAGGGTAACAAAATATCAGAGAAACAGATGGACTACAGTTTGTAACTGTAGAACTACAAAGTGCAGCTATACAATACGTGTAGCTGATCATATGGACAATGAGTGTAGAAACAAGGAGGTGGTCATAATGTTATGCCTGATTGGTGTATATAGAACCATTTCATGCCTAAATGGTTCATTGCATGGTGAAGTTGTTCTTCAAATGGAAGGAGATTGTGTTGTATGTCATATGATTCTATGTGGAACCTTTTTGGTGCTATATAGAACCATTTTCATACAAGTTCTATATAGAACCATTCTTTTATCAGTCTTTGGAAAAATAGCAGAATATTTCTCCACACCTCCAAAGTTCAGTCTTAGAAGTTGGTTGTATTTTCTGCTTCTTGTAATCCACATAATCCAAACACGTTCGTGCTACACATCCTTTCAGACCCACACCTCTGAGTGGTCTCCTCACAGTGGAAGGATGGACAGAAACTCCTGTGGATGTTTTCAGATCTGAAGCAGCTTGATTTTCTCCTCTCTCTCACAGATGAAGCCTCTACTGCATGTGCCATGAATGCAATTTAAAAAAATATATATTTGATTCACTTCTCTTGCATAAAAAGGATCTGATTATTAAACATCAAAACTTTTGAAAAAAAGAATAATTTATACTATTTTGGGAGTATGGTGCCTTGAGGCAACATCGTGCGACAATGGGAAGAAATAATATAGAGCTGTATTCCCTGAAGTGGCTGATCAAATCCATTCCACTGTTGCACACCGTTGCTTCTAGGCAACAAACATATTTCTTCCAATTCTCATAACAAAAAGAAATTGATAAAAAAAGGTTCAAAAGTGGCCACTGAGAGACAGCATGACCAAAAACATGCTTTTTATTGACATACTCAAACTGTTCCCTTTATTTTTAACCTTGTCAGTGTCTTTAAATATGGATAATTTAAATATGGATAATTTAAATATGGATAATAATAATTGTTGTAAAGTGAGGAAGGCGTGTTTGTTGCCCTGAGGCAACATTGTGCAGCACAGTGTTAAGCGCTGTTTATCTGATGGGGGCAGATTTGGTGTCTACCAGGTCTTCCAGGTGGTTGTTAGGGGCTGCATTTTCTCTGTAGCTTTTAATCATTTTTTGAACTGCAGTTTTCAAAACTCCTTTTCCACTTATTTTTCTTTGACTTTCTCCTTATCCAGGGGGCTTGTCTTATATCTAAACTCTTCAGAAATACCTCTTGAAAAAATGAATAACTTATTGGCTACTTTTACAATCTGAAGTTTCATTTCATTTTACAGTTTTTGATATCCTTGCTTGAGAAAACAGTCACCAGACCTATTGAACCTGCTTAGGTAAAAGTGAAAGGCCCCGTGTGTCTCGGGACTCTCTGTGTTGCTCTTAAAAAGAACCGGAATAATGTCCGTCCTCCAGTTGTGCAGGTCTTTGTTTTATTTTTTCCTGATGTGTTAAATTCAGTGAACAAACAGTAAACGTATATTACAGTGCACAGAACTGTATTCTCTGTAGTGGATACAGCTCTGTGCATTGTGCGTTTGATTCACTTAGAAAATCAGTAAAACATGTCTTTTGCCCGGGGGTGCTCAAACTTTTGCATTACTGCGCATGCAATTCAAGACGACCTCCTTTATTACAAAGACTATGCGGTTAAATGACCACTAGGTGGCGATGAAAGCCTTGCAGTTCTCCTGACTTTATGGAAATCAACCACCAGGGGGAGGCAGAGAGACACTTTCGCGTTCATACAGCCCTTAGACTAAAGTTAAAGGGCCCATGACCTACATTATTCTTGAATTTAATTTTTTTCCCTTGTTTAATTCTCGTTTAATGTACCAAATTCACCATAATTCTGCACCTTTAAGACTTCTATGCAAAGGTATGTAATGTAAAGGCCAACAGGCATTTTCAGATAGACTGGAGGTTAGGGAACCAGGCCTGAGACTGGAAGGTTGATGGTTCGATTCCCGGGGCCGACAGTACATGACTGAGGTGTCCTTGAGCAAGACATCTAACCCCCAAATGCTCCCTGCGCGCTGTGGATAGGGCTGCCCACCACTCCAGGCAAGTGTGTTGACTAGTGTGTATGTGGTGTTTCACTGCACAGACGGGTTAAATGTGGAGGTAAAATTTCCCCGTTGTGGGACTAATAAGGGTCACTTAAATGATGTCAAAAACTAAAAAACAATGAAAAGATACAAGGCTTTGTTCTGACAGTAGCAATATATATGTACACACACACACACACACACACACACACACACACACACACACACACATATATATATATATATATATATATATATATATATATATATATATAATCTTTATGTATGTATTTACATATCACTGTTTGGTTATGTCATTTGTAATTAGTATTGTAATACTACTGTGAACCAACACTGTGACATATTAACTCTATGACCATCATTTATTGGTCACAACAGTTATCAATTATTACCTTTAATTTATATTGGGCCCCTCATACAGACACTGACACAGCTGTACACCAGTGACTCACAGAAAGCTCTATTTTCTTAAAGGGGAGTTTCATGGGTTTTTCACAGTATTTTCTATGTAATTAAAAAGTGGTTCAGATCAGAGTGGTTTGGTGTAAAAAGCTCCGTTCTAGACAAACTTACAGCTTCAGAACTGGAATATGGAACCAAACGTCTGAAACAGGTAGATATCAAACCTGATTCCTGAGACAAAAGTTTTACAGTTTGGTCCAAAACATATCAATGCTGTCAGAACAAAACCTCGTATCTCCATTTTTGTCATTTTTCAGTTTTTGACATAATTTAAAAATGCCTGTTGCCCTTTACATTCTGTGTAAATTTCATGATGAATGGATCAAAAGAAGCGGTCCAAATGTACTTGGAAAGATGTCTGGTTCCATTGACTTACATAAAAAGTAAGGAATGTTTTTCCTTCTCCTGTAAAGTTGCCTTTTTGGAGATATGAGGTTCTCTTCCGACAACAGCGATATATTTTTAAAGAGCATTCCTGGCGGAGAAGTGAAAGCAGTGTTACAAAAATAGTCCCTAAATAAAACTTTTAAAAACTTTTTTTCAGATTTATCACACTATTACCATCATCAACATTCCATATCAGAACTCAGAAGACACGTCTAGGTTCACTGGTGGTTTTGGATAGTACATAAAATGGTTATATTTGTGTTGTAGACATTGCAACCCCTGGTTCCCATCACCACCACTGTAAAGAAATCTGAGTCTGTAAGTTTCTCTACATTTGAAGCGTTTCACATCAAACCACTCTGAATGACTTTGTTTAATATAGAAAATGGATGGAATTCCCCTTTAACAACACACCTCCACAGTTAGCTTCCATGAGCACTATACAGATGTCTATTTATCTCCCTCTTATTCATAAAGCAGCTCATCCATGGAAACTGTTCCACTCAGTTACCATGGATGGACTACAACGAGTCTCCTTACTGTAGAGACGGTACTGATCGCCTGCTGTTTGAACTGTGCTGAACCACATCACTGTATCTCTTCTTCGATTAATACACATTATTGTATTACATCACAACTATCACTATAATGATACTTTCACTATGCACTTTACACTATAACACTGATGCAACTCAGTTAGTTATGTCTATAATATATGCTGTTAGGCTACCTCATACCACCAATCTGTATCATATGCCCTGTAAATATGTAAAAAGATATACTTTTATTTTATTTCTCTTGTACTTTAAGTTATGTCTAGATTTATGTCTATATTCTATTGCAGGTTTTCACTCCAAATAAGCTGGAGCACACCTGATTCAACTTGGTTGATCAGTTGGCATTACTCTTTAAACATTTCATCAGGTGACCTCCTGCCTTGTTGAAGTGAAAACCTGCAGCCACACTGGCCTTCTGCGGATAAGACTGGACACCCCTGCCTTAAGAGCATAGACTTGTTTGAGATATAACAATGGAAACAAACAAGCAAGTTACATTATCTTTTTTACTCATAATAAGTAGTTTTCGGGGGGGGTAGATCACGGATTACTAAGCTGTCGCCACGCCTTAGGATCTCATTCCCACGCTTTACTAAGTTGTGGCCACGCATTATTTTTATTCATACAGGATGTCACCAGCCATTGCAACTCTTTGTGTTGCTTTACAGTTGTGGTGATGGGAACCAGGGGTCATGATGTCTACAACACAAATCTAGCCATTTTACTTACTATCCAGAACCACCAGTGAACTTACACGTGTCTTCTGAGCTTTTATATGGAATGTTTATGAGCGTACCACAACCACTGTGAACAATTCTGACTCTAGAGCAGAGCATTTCACACCAAACCACTCTGAATGACTTTCTTTACATCTTAATGATTTCATCAAAAGATCCTGCCACTGCATGGGCCATTGATTTAAGCTTGATTTAGCACTGCATTACAGAGCTACATTTCAAAAGGACGACCCAAACCTCTAAATAATAAGCGAGGTTTGCTGATTCCTTTTCAAGTTTCTCTGTAGACGTCCTCATGACCTGAACTTCCTCTCATCACTCTTTCTCTGTTGCCCCTCCCACCCAAGTCCTTCTAGCTTGACTTATGCTCTCAGATTTACAACCTAATTTAATGACCCGCACATGAGTTAAAACCATTTGGATACCTAAAATGCTACGCAGCTACTCAAGGGTCTTTCTGCTTTCTTGCTTTAAAGGGGAATTTCTGCATAATTTGTTGAAATGTCAACAAAATCATTCGGAGCGGTTTGATGTGAAATCGTTCATTGTAACTCTTTGTGTTTCTTTACAGTGGTGGTGATGGGAACCAGGGGTCATGATGTCTAAAACACAAACCATTTTACTTACTATCCAGAACCACTTCTGAGCTTTTATATGGAATGTTTATGAGAGTACCACAACCACTGTGAACAATTCTGACTCTAGAGCAGAGCATTTCACACTAAACCACTCTGAATGACTTTCTTTACATCATAATGATTTCATCATGCAGAAATTTCGAAAAATGGGTGGAACTGTCCTTTAACGCAATACTGTAAATAAACTTCCCCCTGTCACATAAAAACGCTGAGATACAGAAGTTATGGCTCTGATGTGTTTTAAATCACAGGGCAGTGAGGATGGAGGATCAGAGTATCTTTCACTGCTGTATTGGTCAGGCTGTCTGCTGGCTGATAACCTCTTTACTGCCCACTGTTAAATTTGCCTGTTGATGTGTAAGCCTGTTCAACCACTATTAAAGGGGAATTCCACAGATTTTTTTGCCAATTCTGCAAAATTAAATCCATTTATGTGAACACAGTCATTCAGAGTGATTTGGTGTGAAATGCTTCATTCTATAGAAACTTATAGTGCCAGAATTGTGGAGGTGATAGGAATCAGTTGTCTGGAAGTTTAAACGCTCCCTCACAAAACATTATTATACAAAACAGTTATGAATACTCCTCAACCTGGGGCAGGTCTTTTCCTCTTACCATCCCTTTTCTACCAGGCAAGGGGAGAGGACCTGCCCCAGACTGAGGAGTTTAAGTATCTCTTGTTCACGAGTGATGGGAAGAGGGACTGTGAGATCGGCCACAGGCTGAGAAAGGCGGCAGCAGTAATGCGGTCACTGTACCAGACTGTAGTGGTGAAGAGGAAGCTGAGCCAGAAGGCAAAGCTCTCTGTTTACTGGTCAGTCTACAGCCTGACCCTCACCTATGGTCATGAGCTGTGGGTAAAGACTGAAAGAATGAGATTGTGGCTACAAGAGGTGGAAATGAGCTTTCTTTGCAGGGTGGTGGGCTACACTCTACTTGATAGGGTGAGAAGCTCAGTGATCTGGGAGAAGCTCAAAGTAGAGCGGCTACTCCTCCACATCAAGAGGAGCCAGTTGAGGTGGTTTGGGCGTCTGATTAGGATGCCCCCTGGCCGCCTCCTGGTGGAGGTTACTAGGCACGGTCAACTGTGACGAGACCATGAGGTTGTCCTAGGATCCGCTGGAAGGATCATATCTCTACGTTGGCCTGGGAGCGGCTCTGGCTCCCCCAGAATGAGCTGGAGGAAGTTGCATGGGACAGGGTCGCCTGGGATTCTCTGCTCTTCAAAATGCTACCACAGCCCTATCTGGACTAAGCGGTTTAAGATGATGATGATGATGATGGTTATGAATACACTGCCTGATGTCTTTATGATAGTTTCGAGAAGGTTTTGCACTTTTTTTCCCTAAAAGTCATTCATGGTGGACGGGGAACATGCGGGGCACTGTAATGCAAAATAGTCCCCTTTATCAACACGGCATATAAAAACAGATAAACACTCAGAAGACACGTGTAGGTTCACTAGTGTTTGGATAGTAAATAAAATTTCTATATTTGTTTTGTAGACACCACCACTGCTAAGAATTTAGAGTGGGTAAGTGGGTAAGTTTGTCTACAGTGAGCCATCTCAGATCAGTCCATAAATCTGTGGATTTCCCCAGTAATAGTGTGGTCTGCACTGATTCACTGGTGCATTATTGCTCGTAATCTTGGCTTGTGGGCATCAGGGTTTTAAATCTTGATGTGACTGAACATACAGTATATATATACTTACAAGATTTTGAAGTGTGTCTGTAGTGTCTTGTCCATACATCCAGAAGAGCATTAGTGGGGTCAGACACTGATGTTGGACAAGAAGGCCTGGCTCACAATCTCTGTTGAAGTTAATCTCAAAGGTGTTGGATGGGGTTGAGGTCTTTTGATGATATTATGGACCGTAGATGATGAAATCCCTAAATTCCTTGCAATTGCACATTGAGAAACGTTTTTCTTAAACTGTTGGAATATTTGCTCACACAGTTGTTCACATCCTTGCTTGTGAGTGACTGAGCCTTTCAGTGATGCTGCCTTTATACCCAATCATGACACTTACCTGTTTCCAATTAACTTGTTCACCTGTGGAATGTTCCAAACAGGTGTTTTTTGAGCATTCCTCAACTTTCCCAGTCTTTTGTTGCCCCTGTCCCAACTTCTTTGGAATGTGTTGCAGACATCAAATTCAAAATGAGTGAATATTTGCAAAAAACAATAAAATGTATCTGTTTGAACATTAATTATCTTGTCTTTGTAGTGTATTCAATTGAATATAGGTTGAAAAGGCTTTGCAAATCATCATATTCTTTTCTTATTTATGTTTTACATAATTGAATACTTTGTTCTGTACAAAGTTGAATGTGCTGACAACAAAATCACACAAAAATCATCAATGGAAATCAAATTTATGAACCAATGGAGGCCTGGATTTGGAGTCACACACAAAATTAAAGTGGAAAAACACACTACAGGCTGATCCAACTTTGATGTAAAGTCCTTAAAACAAGTCAAAATGAGGCTCAGTATTGTGTGTGGCCTCCACGTGCCTGTATGACCTCCCTACAACGCCTGGGAATGCTCCTGATGAGGTGGCGCATGGTCTCCTGAGGGATCTCCTCCCAGACCTGGACTAAAGCATCCGCCAACTCCTGGACAGTCTGTGGTGCAACGTGGCGTTGGTGGATGGAGCGAGACATGATGTCCCAGATATGCTCAATCGGATTCAGGTCTGGGGAACGGGTGGGCCAGTCCATAGCTTCAATGCCTTCATCTTGCAGGAACTGCTGACACACTCCAGCCACATGAGGTCTAGCATTGTCCTGCATTAGGAGGAACCCAGGGCCAACCGCACCAGCATATGGTCTCACAAGGGGTCTGAGGATCTCATCTCGGTACCTAAATGGCAGTTAGGATACCTCTGGTGAGCACATGGAGGGCTGTGCGGCCCTCCAAAGAAATGCCACCCCACACCATTACTGACCCACTGCCAAACCAGTCATGCTGAAGGATGTTGCAGGCAGCAGATCGCTCTCCACGGTGTCTCCAGACTCTGTCACGTCTGTCACATGTGCTCAAGAGAAGAGCACCAGTGGCGAATTTGCCAATCCTGGTGTTCTCTGGCAAATGCCAAGCGTCCTGCACGGTGTTGGGCTGTGAACACAACTCCATCCTCATGGAATTGGTTTCTAACCGTTTGAGCAGACACATGCACATTTGTGGCCTGCTGGAGGTCTTTTTGCAGGGCTCTGGCAGTGCTCCTCCTGTTCCTCCTTGCACAAAGGCGGAGGTAGCAGTCCTGCTGCTGGGTTGTTGCCCTCCTACGGCCTCCTCCACGTCTCCTGGTGTACTGGCCTGCCTCCTGGTAGCGCCTCCAGCCTCTGGACACTACGCTGACAGACACAACAAACCTTCTTGTCACAGCTCGCACTGATGTGCCATCCTGGATGAGCTGCACTACCTGAGCCACATGTGTGGGTTGTAGAGTCCGTCTCATCGTCTCATGCTACCATGAGTGTGAAAGCACCACCAACATTCAAAAGTGACCAAAACATCAGCCAGAAAGCAGAAAGATACTGAAAAGTGGTCTGTGGTCCCCACCTGCAGAACCACTCCTTTATTGAGTGTGTCTTGCTAATTGCCAATAATTTCCACCTGTTGTCTATTCCATTTGCACAACAGCTGTGAAATTGATTGTCAATCAGTGTTGCTTCCTAAGTGGACAGTTTGATTTCCCAGAAGTTTGATTTACTTGGAGTTATATTGTGTTGTTTAAGTGTTCCCTTAAATTTAATTTAATTTAAGATATATGTATATCTATCTATCTATCTATCTATCTATCTATCTATCTATATATATATATATATATATATATGAAGCGGCTTAGAAAATGGATGGATGGATATATATATATATATATATATATATATATATATATATGTACGTGTGTGTGTGTAAGTGTGTATTGCTGCTGCTGTCAGAACAAAACCTCATATTCCATTACTTCCATTAAAAGTAAAGTAAAGTTACCATTTTAGAGATATGAGGTTTTGTTCAGACACCAGTGATAATATATATATATATATATATATATATATATATATATATATATATACACACACACACACAATGCATGTATGTGTACCATAGTGTAAACCATGCAAACCATCCTCTAAACATCCTTCATATTCCAACAACGCATCTTATCATGGCATGGATAATGTTCACGATCATGCAGAAGTATCCAAACTGAGTGGAACAGATAGTCCACTGTTAGTGCCTTGTACAAATGTTCTCCCGGCAGGAAAAGTCCCTCTTTATGCAAAAGCAGCGATATGATATATTTCTGGTCCTCTTGGAGCCTGGTGCTAATTGAATAGTAATAGGCTGCACTGTTTCACCCTTGTCCCTCAGCAGGCGTCTGGACACTGTTAGAGAGCAGCTGAATCGGACTGAAGAATGTGGACGGGGCTGAGCGGCCTGAGGAAAGCTGATGTGAATGCAAAATTCCTGCCTTTATCTCCAGTGTAAGACCAGACAGCACTGAACTCGTCAGAAAGCTCTGAGATTTTAAACATACGCTCAGCAGGAGACGAACAAGCACAGATTGTTTTGGGCTCTGGTGATGTGATAATTTCTCCACAGTGGGAATTACCTTCTGCTGCGCTTTCGGAGGGACATTTTTACAGCACTGGAGCAAAGCCATTACTCTGAAGTTTATGAACCCAAACTTTTGAGCTGATTTAATAGCTTGTAGTTGCCTGGAGTAAACACACTCAAAGCTAAAAGCCTCTCTAATCCATCCTGGCGTAAATCATAGTGTACAGAAGAATGAGGGAAAAGTGTTTTGGGTCGTTGAGCAAAAGCAAAAATCACACTGAAATATATTCGGCGGTGAAACTGCCTTTTATTGGATTGATAAGAAAGCATCATGTGGGACGTTCCTCACTGCTGAAATATGCTACCTGCATCAGATCCTGATAAACTGGGGTCATGAAACAGCTCATCAGATAGAGGACTGGAGAAATGAGCCACAACTGCTAAATCTCAACAGCACATCATCATAGTATGAAGTGCTAACCAGAAAGAGAGAGAGAGAGAGAGAGAGAGAGAGAGAGAGAGAGAGAAAGAGAGAGAGACTGTCAGAGTCATTGTGGTGTTCCATGTATTTCAATGAAGCCACATTTTTCTCACATTATTTGTCATGTCCTGAGCACCACTGCCCAGATGCTGATGTGTGATCGAGCTCACAGGAACACTTTTGGATGAATTTCAGAGGCCCATGTTATGGAAAAACTAATTATCCTTCAAATTAAAGAACTGAGTGTACGACATAAACATTGTTAATGTACTAAAATGTATGATTCCCACTCCTAACACACAAAAAAATATTGTTTTTTCACTGGTCATTACGGTACAGCATGGGATAGCGATTCATTCAAACTCTGAACTATTCCATGAGTGATGAGTATTTCCCATCACATACATTCTTTAAAAATATGGTTCTTCAAGGGTTCCTTTGTAAAGGGAATGGTTCTATTTAGAACCATTTCATGCTGACCTTTTCAGATACACTATATTTCCAAAGTATCCACTCACCCATCCAAATCACTGAATTCAGGTGTTCCAATCACTTCTATGGCCACAGGTGTATAAAACCAAGCCCCTAGGCCTGCAGACTGCTTCTACAAACATTAGTGAAAGAATGGATTGCTCTGAGGAGCTCAGTGAATTCCAGCGTGGTACCGTGGTCGGACACCACCTGTGGAACAAGTCCAGTCTTGAAATTTCCTCACTACTAAATATTCCACAGTCAACTGTCAGTGGGATTATAACAAAGTGGAAGCGATTGGGAACGACAGGAACTCACGTAAAATGACAGAGCAGGGTCAGCGGAAGATTTTGGACAATTTCATGCTCTCAAACTTTATGGGAATAGTTTGGGGACGGCCCGTTCCTGTTCCAACATGACTGCGCACCAGTGCACAAAGCAAGGCCCATAAAGACATGGATGAGTGAGTTTGGTGTGGAAGAACTTGACTGGCCTGCACAGAGTCCTGACCTCCACCCGATAGAACACCTTTGGGATGAATTAGAGTGGAGACTGTGAGCCAGGCCTTCTCGTCCAACATCAGTGTCTGACCTCACAAATGTGCTTCTGGAAGAACGGTCAAAATTTCCCTTAAACACACTCCTAACCCTTGTGGAAAGCCTTCCCAGAACAGCTGAAGCTGTTGTAGCTGCAAAGGGTGTGCCAACATCATATTAAACCCTATGGATTAAGAATGGAATGTCACTCAATTTCATACGCGTGTGAAGGCAGACGAGCGAATACTTTTGCTAATATAGTGTAGTTCTTTGCATGGTGAAAAGGTTTTTCAGACTGATAGAGAATGTGTTGTATATTGTTGTATACAGTACATAAAAGGGTTCTGCGATTGGCATGTTTGGTACCCTGACAAGAAAGAAAACCAAACCCAGCACAGGTACTCAAGTAGGACATGATTCTTTGGGCTGTAGAAACGACAACAAAACACAAAATGAGTTGTAATGGATTCGTAACTACACCACACTGTACTGTACTGCCTAGTGGAAAAACATCATAATCTCCAAAAACACTTCTTTCTGAATATTTCATATTTGTGATGTCATACATGAACACATTTGTATGTGACTGTCCACTCAGCCTACAGTAGATTAGCCCTGCCAGTTCATATTGAAGTGATGCAGTGTGTTGTTTCTGCATACAGTATCCAGCAGTTATAAAAGTGGAAGATGCAGGAAAACTATTAAATGTTGTGCTGCTCCTTGCTGTCAAGAAGCAAACAGGCCATTATATGCTTCTAGGTCCTTGGAAACTTCTAGAACGTAATTACCATAACAGCTTGCTCTGGACATTTTAGCACAGAATGCTTTTTGGAGCAAGAGCAAGACAGCCAATCAAAACAGAGGTCATTTACATATACTGCAGTGTGACAAAGTATTCTATTTTTTAAAGTCTTTGATTTAAATTTAATATAAGATAACCCATGTAAACATACAATGACCAATTACCTGCCAAAATTCCGACTCATCCAGGAAGCCACAAAAGAATCCAAATGTAAAAAAAGAGACAAACAAAAACGGTAAAAACTGAAATCAATTGAATATCAGTGTTTTTGGACTGGCCTAGTCAATGTTCTGACTTGAACCCCCTGTTGAGATGCTGTGGCAGGACCTTAAACTGTTTGTCCATGAAAGCCCTCCAATGTTGAAGCAATACTGCAAAGAAGAGTGGGCCAAAATTTCTCTGCAGTGATATGAAAGTCTGATCTCCAGTTATAGGAAATGTTTGGCTGTTGCTAAAAGAGGTACAGCCAGTTAAGTTCAGCAGACAGTTACTTTTTCACAGGGGTGATATAAGTGCTGCACCTTTTTTTGTCATTTAATTCATAAAGCAATCATTTAAAAGAACATGACAAAACACAAGCAGTTTTATTATGTGATTAAACCTAAGAATAGAGAAAAAAAGAATACTTTTTCACAGAAACCTGTTCATTTCTAAGTGAATAAACGGAGGTTGGAGAACGTCATGTAAAACAATATGTTTTACATGACATAAAACCATACAAACATTATAAGTGGATTTGAAGACGAGCCCTTTCATAAGGACAGTTAAGGGAAAGCGTTTGTTTTTTGGGCCTGTTGTGAAGCAAACGTACTGTAAACAGACAGAACATATGCAGGACAAGACATAGCTGCACTGAACAGAGAAAGAAACTCACAATGACATCCGATCACAAATGTAACTCGTCCTTTTATCTCATATCTTAATGCGTTCTAATATAAACGAATGCATACCTCTTTGAGGCAGAGCAGATGTAACATTTTCCAGAGATACATGTGCTCATGTGCTAAATGAGGAGAGAAAGCGTGTGAAAAGTACAGAAAGTAATCCTTTGGACGGGCAGAGAATTTCATAAGCATTTCCTTTTAGCAGTACAGAGGCCTACTATTACTGAGTTTTTTGCTGACATGTTTAACACTCCCTATGCCTCACTCCTCTGGAGAAGTGTGGCTAGCAGGAGGAACGTCATCACAGGCAAAATTTATGAAATTCCTGCAGAGACTCAAGGCTCACCAGAATGCAGCAAGTGTGGATGAACAGTCTGGCACTGCAGGTTTCCGAATATCATTTAACAAATGGAACCCTGACTGTTAAAGGGCCCATTTTCTACTACTGTTCTAGCATTTATTTCCTCACATATGCTTGTGTGGTTTTATGTACACAGCCATGTTCCAACCTCTCTTTGTCTATTAGAATTGAAGTGTTACTGTGCCTTTAAGACTGATATATGTAAATGAGCTCTGTTCTCATTGGTTGTTGCATTCAAAAAGCACTTAAAGCTGAAACATTCCTTATGACATGAATGTGCAGGGCTAAACTGCTGTACACTGAAATTTGGGTGTTTCATTCAGTCCCATTGCCACAGGCGTATAAAATCAAGCACCCAGCCATGCAGTTTGCCTTTACCAACATTTGTGAAAGAATGGGTTGTTCTAAAGAGCTGAGTGAATTCCAGCGTGGTGATGTAATAGGACGCCACCCTTGCAACAGCTCAGTTAACAAAATTTCTTACCTCCTGGATATTCCATGATCAACTGGAAGCGTTTAGGAGCCACAGCAACTCAGCCACCTCTTCTGGCATCAACCTCAGCACAAAAACTGTGCTGGAAACTTCATAACAGGGTCTCCACGGCCGAGCAGCTGCGTGCAAGTCTTACATCACCAATCACAATGCCAAGCGCTGGATGGAGTGGAATAAAGCACGTCACAACTGGACTCTAGGGAAGTGGAAACATTCTGTGGAGTGACTAATCACGCTTCTCTATGTGTCAGTCTGATGGATGAGACTCGGTTTGGCGAATGCCAGGAGAACGGTACCTGCCTGACTGCAGTGTGCCCCACGACTGAGCCCCAGTGCACAAAGCAGTCTCCATAAAGGCCTGGCTGGGCGAGTTTGGTGTGGAAGAACTTGACTGGCCCTCACAGAGCCCTTACCACAACCCCATCCAACACCTTTAGGATTAGAAACTATTACAGAGATCACAAGCCGGGCGCTCTCATCTAACACCAGTGTCTGACCTCACAAACACTCTCCAAAATCAGAAGAGTGTAAGTTGGTAAGAGCTGCAAAGGGGAACCTATTCCATATTGATGCCTATGGATGTAGAATGGGATGCCATAAATGCCACTGTAGGTGTAATAGGTGTCCCAATACTTCTATTCATGTAGTGCGTTAGTGGTCACCAACTCTCATCCTGCAGTTTAGATCCAAGCTACATCCATCTTTCTTTACAATACATGCTGCCTGCCCTAACACTACTTCATTTGATCTAGCCAATCAAGAACTTCTGAAGAGGTTTATTAGCTGGAGCAGGTATGGCAGATTGTAGCTGGAACTAGACTATGCAAAAAGGTAGATGTCCAGGACCAGGATTGGTCACTGTTGGTTTATATATTGGTTTTTTTGACATCACAAAAACTAAGAATTTAAAACAGGTTGTTTTTGCAGCTTAGTTTCCCCATGTGGACTGTATGGACTGGGGAGAAAACTGTACATTTTGCTTTGTACTCTGATTTAATAAAAGTGAAGAATCATTGTTTTTTCATAATATGGGCCCTTTAACGTGTCTAAGTCTTTAACGTGTTTTTTTTTTAAGTGTACATATCCAGAAGTATTAAAACAGGATGTACAAACCACATGGGAAATGTTTCATTATTATTATTATTAATCAAATAAAAAGGTCAAATTCCTCTACTAGTTAATCATGTCATATGGTTCACTGAAGTCCTTTTGGGGGGGGTGGGGGGGGGGGAGTGAGTCATTCAGAACGGTTTGGTGTGAAATGCTCAGTTCTCAAGAAAGAAAGATAGAAAGGGGAAAAACAAGTCAGGACTGTTCACAGTGGTGGTGACAGGTACCTGATGCCCACCTCTAAGAGAGTGGTTATACACTGACTGATGCCCAAGATGCACATAAAGGAAAAAAACCCCAAAGAAAACTTTAGATTTACCACTATAATGACATAGGAACACTAAGCTGTACAGAAGGCATGTGCAGGTTCAGGCATTGTTTTGGACAGTAAATAAAACTGCCATGTGTGTGTTAGACACCATCTCACTGAACGAATTCTGCTAAAACCCGGGGAAAAAAAAGAAGTTGAAATTCCGCTTTAAACACACAAGTAGGCACAACAGTATATACGGTCTTCACTTGTCTTTTATTGACTGGGCATATTTATATATATATAAAAACTGAAATGGATGTAATTGCAACCGGTGGGATGTGCTAGGCGTTTGGAGAGAGGGTCTGCAGGCTGGTCTTGACGGTGGCCAGATGTTGCTTCCAGGAGCTGAGGGTGTCATACAGCTGCTGCCACTGTTGCTTACCAAATGTGCGATGGGTGCTGTGGCTACAGAGCAAAACAGAAGTACAGGTTAGTGTTAAAAGTTTTTAAGACAGGTTTTAACATATTTGAAGCAAGAAAACGTGTGAAAACTTTATTTATTTTATTTAAGTCATCATTTTAAATTGGCCATAACATACAACAAAACAATAGGGAGATTTATATAAACAAAAAAAAAAAAAAACACAACACCCACATACACCAATCAGGCATAACATGACCACCTCCTTGTTTCTACGCTCTTTGTCCATTTTATCAGCACCACTTACTATATAGGTGCACTTTGTAGTTCTGCACTGCTGTGTCTGATCCACTCAGACCAGTGCAACACACACTAACACACCACCACACCATGTCAGTTTTACTACTGTGCTGAGAATAACCCACCACCCAAATAGTACCTGCTCTGTGAGGGTCCATGGGGGTCCTGACCACTGAAGAACAGGGTAAAAGGGGTAACAAAGTATCAGAGAAACAGATGGACTACAGTCTGTAACTGTAGAACTACAAAGTGCTCCTATATAGAAAGTGGAGCTGATCAAATGGACAATGAGCGTAGAAACAAGCATAATCTTATGCCTGATCGGTGTTTGCTGATCTAATCTCCTGCCCTGTTGTGAGAAATAGCCCGAAGCCTGAATAAATCATACTCAAAAACAATAAATGAAAATCGTAAAAAATTAACTTTGCAATGTTGATAAAGGTAATCCCACAGCTCACCTCACAACAACTTTTCGCTGTGTCTGGTCGATTTTGCAATACACCATCTTTGTCCGCACGGCTAACAAAGAAAAATGAGAAATAACCATGAATGAAAATTGTAGACAAGTCTTGCACAATCTTGGACAGTCCTAGTAATACCGTCCTGCTCCTGAGAGTTTGTTTAAAGATACAAGATATACTTGTGGTTTGTGAGCTTCTCTCATCTCAGCAGGGAGCACAATCACAGAGACAGTCAGCGAGTTTACCGTCAATGACGAAGGCTTCAACATCATCAGCGCCGATCTGCAGCTCCTGCTGCATTGTGTCGAAACAGATCTCCTTCATCTCCACGGCCATGCCCATGAAGGTCAACAGCCTCATCTTCGCCATGTTCTGCTCATGGGACAACCCTAAACACAAGCAAAAACACAAAACAACGTCAGACAAATCACTGGTAACTGCTAAAACAAAGTCAAGGGAGGAATATGATCAAAAGTATGTGGACATTTCTCATTGAGTTCAGGTGTCTCAGCCACACCTGTTATGAACAGGTGTATAAAATCAAACACATAGCAATGAAAGCTTTATTAGCAGTAGAATGGGTCACACAGAAGAGCTCAGACTTTAAACATGGCATTGTCTTAAGATGTCACCTTTGCCACAAGTCAATCCATGAAAGGTCTGCTCTGCTAGATCTGCCTATGTCAACTGTAAGTGCCAGTATTATGAAATGGAAGCATCTTGGAGAAACAAAAGGTCAGACTATGCAAACTCACAGAGCAGGGGCACCGAGTACTGAAGTGTGTAAAAAGCCAATTCTCCGTTTCATCTCTCACTAGAGTTCCAAACTGCTTCTGGACGCAATATCAGTACAAGAACTGAGAGTCATGTGCTTCATTAAATAGGTTTCCTTGGCAGAGCAGCTGCACACAAATCTAAGATCACTATGCGCAACAGCACGTGTCTGGAGAGGCGTAAAGCACGCTGTTACTGGACGCACTGGAAATGTGTTTTCTGGAGTGATGAATCATGCGCCACTATCTGGGATTCAGTATTTGATCGAATCTGGCCTTGGCGGATGCCAGAACGCTACCTTCTGGAATGCATAGTGCCAAAAGTGGAGTTTGGTGGAGGAGGGATAATGATCCAAGGCTATTTTTCAGCGTTTGGGCCCAATGTTAATGCTACAGCACACACACACACACACACACACACACACACACACACACACACACACACCACACACACACACACCACACACACACACCACACACACACACACCACACACACACACCACACACACCACACACACCACACACACACACACACACAATTTTATACGTCCAACCTTGTGTCCACACTTCGGGGAAGAACCTTTTATAACAAAGAGCACAATTTCCCAGATGAGGCTGTGTTTGCATGCGAAGATTTTTGCCAATCCAATCAGCCATGAATCGGGAGACCATGCAAACTCAGAGCGAACTCAGGGCAATCAGATGGAAAACCTCTGTTTACATGCTCACAAGTAATCCGATCCAACATTATGTGCATATGTAGAGAACCACTTGGCGTAGAGGTTACCATGACAAGCAACGCACGAGTCCAGTCATAGTGAGATGAGCAGCGCTTGTGTTATTAATAGCTGTAAAATGATGTCAGACTCAGGAAAATGTCCTTCACATGTCCTTATTAAAGAAGGCTGAGAGGAAGACGTCGTGCTCAGACACATAAGCTGAATGTCCGTCCCACTGCCTTCTTTTAAAGATCAGAGCATAAACTGCGTCTCCCCTGCAGACCAGTTTCTGCTCCGCCGTGTTGAACGGCACCAACTTTCACTATGACGCGAACGCACACAAAGTAAACTTTTTGATTGGGAAGACAATCAAATACAGGCGTTTGTGTAATTATTATTCTTCTACTTAAAGGATTGTTTACAGGATTACCTACCTTGATCAATCGAATAGACACTGTATTGTGAATGGCCTCAATAAGATTAGTCTATTCTGACTGAGGCACATACATGGACGTATTCTACTCCGATTGGGCTATTATTGGGATTATTATCCGATCATCAGGCTGCACAAACATGGCTATTGTTCCTGTAGTTTTGGAAAGGGATGCTCAAGAAAGTGCGATGGTCAAGTGTCCACAACTTTTTGGTTATATATGCAAATTACAGCAAATCACTTTCAACATGAGGTAACAAATAAAAATGATACTTTAATGATGCACCAAAACTTTAATGGCTGACACCAAGCAAGTAGTAAGTTCAGAGATCATTACATCAAGACTTGCTAGAGACCCCTTTACTGCTCCAGTCTAATGAATGACAGCTCTGCTGACGTTCCAAGTAAATACTTAATGTCTGGCCAACCTGACAGTGTATTTACATTAATTAAATAACCACTGACACAACCAAGGAACCTGTGACCCTTTTCATTATGTGCCAATTGGAGGAGTCATTAGAGAAGAGACTCTTTGTTTTTACCCAAGTCTGAACTGCCTCATTCTGTCAGAGGCAGGGAGGATCCCGGCTCTAATTAACAGGCTGCTTTGGGCAGAAGCCAAACAAAGCCAATGCTGAGTCTCACATTCCAGCAATACAGAACTGCCGCAGCTCCACTGGTCAGTGAAGCACTGTGCTTGTGTTTAATGGTCCGATGAACTTATTTCTTTGAAGGTGCTTAATGTTGAACACAGTTTAAATATTCATCAGTCATTCAAATTAATGCTTACATTGCAAAAAATGATGTTCCGGTAATAAAATCACCTTAAATCCAGTCAGGATGTCCAATTTTCTCATTCTGTGACTGTTGTAATATAATAAGACTAAAAATCATATTTCTTAAAAGCAAGCAAAATTATCTGCCAATCCACTGAGAACTTACTTCATAAAATGACTTAAAACAAGTAAAATGTCTAGAAAAAAGTTAAATCTCAAGATATATTTACTATATAGTGTCACTGCTGTTCTGAAAATAGTCCACCAACCAAGCATATCCAACCAACAGCGTCCTGTGACCACTGATGAAGGACTAGAGGATGACCAACACAAACTGTGCAGCAGCAGATGAGCCATCATCTCTGACTTTACATCTACAAGGTGGACTGACAAGGTAGGAGTGTCTAATAGAATGGGCAGTGAGTGGACACAGTGTTTAAAAACTCCAGCAGCACTGCTGTGTCTGATCCACTCAGACCAGCGCAACACACACTAACACACCACCAGCACGTCAGTGTTACTGCAGAACCGAGAATGATCCGGCATCCAAATAGTACCTGCTCTGTGACGGTCCATGGGGGTCCTGACCACTGAAGAACAGGGTACACACACACACACACACACACACTTACCGAGAGAATCAATGAAGTCTTTGTTGCTCTGGTAGAACTTCACATATGCTGCAAGCTTTGCACTCACAAAGATGGTCAGGAGCTGAAGAGAGACATTCGAGTGAGAGGTTGTAGAATTTACAGGATGTTGGCCTGTGAATGTTGTCCATAAAACTTCATTTGCATCTCTACTTACATCATGGATTAGCTCTCCCTCAAGGAAGCGCACAGGTTTCAGAGCCAGGAGATGGTCAAACAAAAACGTGTTCGGATCTTTTAAGGCACGGACAATGCATCTGTGGATAGAGCGGTCAGTGTGAATGCACTGAGACAGCCTGATCAACTTCACTGCTTTTGGAATGTTAATCAATTATAACATTCAAGAAAGCAAGCAGGTTGAGGATGAGATCTAAATAAAAAATGCATCTTAGATCTGCTGGGAAGACAGGAGGAAAGCATGACTAAAGAAATTATGGGGGCAGTCGTGGGCTGGAAGTTAGGGGGCCGGTTTGATTCCCTGAGCTGACAGTATATGACTGAACTGTCCTTGAGCAAGACACCTAACCCCCAACTGCTCCCCGGGTGCTGCGGATAGGGCTGCCCACCGCTCCGGGCAAGTGTGTTCACTGCCCCTTAGTTTGTGTGGGGCGTTTCAGTGCATGGATGGGTTAAAATGCGGAGGTTAAATTTCCCCATTGTGGGACTAATAAGGGTCACTTGATCTTAACAATAGCTAAGACATAGTTAAAACATACAAAAAGTCATTAAGTTAAGTAAAATCAAATAAAGCAGTTGCAGGTTGTGCAGAGGTGAAGCTGTGGACAGATTGTTCTCTCAAAATCTGATCACATTCTGGCATTGATGTTTGTCACATGAGGAACAGGTTCTCTTCTGCTTTTTGCTTATATATATATATATATATATATATATATATATATATATATATATATATATATATATATATATATATATATATCTCACTAATACACAAGCATCATGGTCAGTGAATGTGTACGTTTGACCACAAACTCCAGCCGCATTTACTGATGCCTTTCTCAGAGATGTAAATGTGAATGTCACTTTAGTTACTGTTTCTATTAAAACACTGGAGAGTGGTACAGAGAGCAGGAGAGAATGAGAGAGAGTGAAAAACATACCTGTGGGCATCTACCCGCGCTTGGGAAGCATTATCTTCTGTGTAACTGCCTAACAGCTCTACCATCACTTTAGCTGCAGCCTCACTGTAGGGCACCAAAAGCACATGCTGAGGATCCAGCATCAAACTCAAAGGCAAATCCATCTTTAAAAGCCAAAGTCTTCATGTGAATACCTCTTCTTGCAGTCGACCAGCGCCTCATACACCAGCCTCAGCAGAGTGTGTTTCTTCTCTGTGGTCAGGTTCCAGTCAACGATCCACTTACGTACCTAAAAAGAACACAAAGGTAAAAAAATATATACACATTTATCTATTAGTAATTGTGTGTGAAGTACTTTCTTTTATAGAATAAGCATGTGAAAAGCTTAATTTGGACATTGATGGACAAATTGAGGATTATACCTGGTCCAGATCAGTGGGGATGAAGGAGATGGCGTTGCAGGCAGCTGCCACCTTGATCAGACTGCAGTATACAGTGTACCTCACTGGTGTATTCTCATCCATACCGTGGAACAGGTTGCTCAGGCTGAGGAGTTAATAGATCATTAGAAAAATACATGTGTTTATATGATCACAAATGCAACAACTATAGATAGACAGGCAGTGAAGAGTCCAAATCTGCTTATAAAACTAATAACGTTATTTTATTATTTACTGGCTATTGTCCTCTATTTTTTATTAATGGCTTGGTTTAAATTATTATTACTCTTATTATCATCACATTAATAAGATGCCAACCCAATTTCCTTTTTCTAAGGGTCAAAGATGTAACAGCTACCTGACGTTTCCAAAAGTAGAGCGTATTCTGAAATTGAACTGACTTGAACTGACTAATCCTGTTTTTTTGTGTTTGTTTTGGGATTCCAGATACATTTGATCATTTCCTGGTGGCCAATTCCCTTTAGAGAGCAAAATTACCAGGTTTTATTCCTAATGGTTCTAATCGTCTTTGGGATGGCTTTCATGAATTTCAACAGTAGCCCGTTTGTTTTTTCCTGCGAATAAAGCTGACATTCATGTCTTATTGTCGTGAAAAGTTTATTTTGAAAGTTACTACATTTAATTACTTTATTTTGAGTATGGCAACGTTAATATACATTCAGTGTAGCTCTGGTTGCCCAGCAGTACGTGGTTCGCTGTTTTTCCTCATTAAAGTCATCTTCTCAAAATGCCACTAACATCATATCTTCGGACACTTCAATGCAACTGGGGGAAGAACTCTAACTGCAAACTGTCACGTCAGCTGACAGTGAGTTTCAAACCACTGCAGCTGCGGCATCGACACAAAGTACAATTTTTTACATGAATGAATAAATAAATTAGCGAATGACTCCGCCAAGTCATAAACGAACGGGTGGATTCCACACATACAGCTGCATCCTAAGAGAGGGCCGCTCTCCTTCCCGGAACTTCACCAGCTTCTCACACAGGCTCTCTATCAGCGCCTCCTGCTTCTCCGTTTCCAGAATCAGCAGCAGAGACACGATGCTGTTCATCACACTCTCCACATCTGCAGACACACACACAAGAGCAAGATACTGAATACAAAACCCCAACACTGTACACAGCTACACAGGGTCAACACCGAAGGCTTATTCATGGCCTTCCAGACACTCACCCTTGTCATCGTCTTTTAGGCAGACATCGCATGCCTCGATAATCTGAGCCAGGTCGACATGGAGGCCTCCGTCAGAGTTCTCCTCCGAGATCTCAGCTCCTTTGGATTTGATGTAGGCCCGGAGCTCTGAAGCCTACACACGTAAGCATAGGAACACAAACAAATAAATGTATTAAGAATAAATGGTCACTCTCGCTTAATATGTGCATAAAACAGACCGTCAGTTTTAACGTAAAAGCACATTTATATATTTTTGTCAAAGTAAAAAAGAGTTCACACAGGCTCATAAAGCAACTTCACCAGTTTACTTTAGCAGGCACTGACCACTGAAACGCTCATTCTGGGCATTCTGGAAGTAACATTACATTGTGGGTTTCAGATTTTGTGGTTCTCAATCCAGCTCCTACTGTTCCTCACATCACTGGCAAAAATGGGTGCTGTGTGTGTGTGTAATATAACACATAAATAATATTACCATTCAAAGCAGTACATTTCCATGCAATCAGCATCACAAATATGCCCCCCCAGTCTTTTCTAACAGTCTCATATTTGCTGATTCTCATGACCGTCAACAATGAAAACCAGGCATCTGGACGCATCCTATTTCATACACGAGGAGATGCTCATCAACATTTTGCTTTAAATACTACATTTATTTTGTCTGAGCTAATTTAACACAATTTCCCAAAAGCATCTTAGAGTTAAGATCATTTTAAACAGTAGATACAGTGTTCAGTGCGATGCTCGCTCTCCCATTTCCATTCAAATATCCTCTCTGTGCCCAGACCCAGCCCTGTGTTGCATATAATTAAAGCACAGCAGAACCAAAACCATTTAATCCCTTTAAATATTTAAAAATCTAACCAAATCTGGACTTTAGCATCAGAAGTCATAATGAATCGGCTCACACATACAACATTACACCCCTACTAGCAAATGATGCAGGGAACTGTGAAGTGCAGGTATACAACAGAACTGGGGCTGAACCTCCCTGGCCACTTCGGGAACATTTACATTTATATTTACGGCATTTAGCAGACACTTTTATCCAGAGCGACTGACAATTTGATCATTTTAGACAGGTGATGCATGGTGAAATATAAAAAAAGTAGACAGAACTTTTCTGAAACCGGTTCTGTATAAGATCAAAAGGTTTCAGCTACTGTAACAAGCTTGGCGTCATAACAGCAGAATCCATTCTGGAGCTACATCAGAATCAAGCTTTACTGGCCAGGTAGGCTTCGCTAATGTGCACAGTATGGGTCTGAAGTTAAAGTGCTGAGTGCAGCAGCCGTTAACGGGCGTAAAGTGGCAGAGAAAGGGGTCACTGGGGTAACAGTCAGATAAGTGGGGTAATACGGCAGGTAAGTAAGACGCTAAAACAAACAAACCCTGGCCTGAGAGGCAGGTCCAGAGGATGGAGCTGAACTTGATAGTCCATACCAGAATATGTAGGAGTGCCGTCTGAAGCTGGAACCCTGTTGTTGTGTAATAGAACCACCAATTTAGCCACGCACAGGACCATTTAAGCATGGTAACCTAACCTAGCGCTCATGGCTCTAGATAAAGCCTGCCTTTTACTACAGAAACTTTATGGAGTTTGAAAACATGGAGAGCACAGCTGGCATCAACACATGGGTTTCAGGTAAGGGTGAAGCTCTACCCGGTGAGTCAGTGACTCGGAGGCAGGAGGCAGCGAGTGTTTTTAATCAGAAATCGCCGCCGGTTCCTCCACGCGAGCTCGCGGCTAACGCGGCCGGGCTGAGGTGTTTCGCTCCCGGCTGAAGCTTGAAGTACCGACCTGCTCAAATGACTGAATCTGACCGCACACTAGCGGTAAAGAGCATGTCAGCCGGTGTTCACAGTACCTGGTCCTCCTCGGTGATGTCGATAAAGGCCGGGACGCTCATATTTCTCCCGTTTTCCACAGCGCAGATAAAGCCCACACTCACGGCGAGGCTACAGAGGCCGGAAAAGGACGTGCGTGTTTCCGGCTCCCTGTCTTAAAGTAACACTGCAGCTTTTAATAAAAACATAAAATAAAGTCTGATTTTGAAGGTAGTGTAGTTTTTCCCCACCTTGCGATTATCTACTGATACAATTGAAACAACTGAATTTCTTTTTGAACTATTAACGCGGAAAAAAGAAAAGAAAACCAAAACAAACAAACAAACAAAAAAAATATAAACGAAAAAGAATACAGCAGTGGATTTACAAAAATGGATTTACAAAAATACGAAAATCTTGTTTTTTTCATAAATTCATTAATGTAGATTTGTATTTACAGATACATGAAAATATATCGTATGCAGCTAAACGTGGCGATTAACACGATCGAGTTTATTATAAAGCGCTCATCAGGGTTCAATAAAGGGCCATCAGAAATAATTAAATGTAGGTTTTTAATGGGAATTTTTTAAACCATTGTTTCTTTGCGAGTTTAGACGGAGATCCACCCTAAAATGATAGAAGGCAATGTAGATGACTACATTTCCCATAATCCTGTGCGTCAGCGCAGATGCTGAACAGAAAACGCCGGCGCTGACACAGTGGAGGAGCTAGGACGATTCTAAGTGGCTGTGACTGAGAGGGGTCCTCAAAACTATTACAGCATACGGTCAGTTTTACCTTTTCACCATTAATAGAATATTATTATTATAATCCACCTTTAAACTGTTTCTTTTCTTGTTTTTGGAAGAAGTGAACACCCAGAGAGCCGCTGTATACCCCCTTTGTTGGCATGAAATGGTTCCGTCCAAACCAGGCGCGAAGGGTACTTGTTAGCAGTGAGCAGCCAGAGTGAGGACTGAGCATCGTGTCTCACCTTCCTAAGGAAAAGTCTGACTTCCAAAAAATGCAAAGTAAGACAGGAGAGAAAAGAAGGAGCAACAGTCACCCAGAGAAAGGTGAGCGTAGTCGGTGAGCGGTGGATTTAACCTGTTAGCTTAGTCCTTAATTAAATAGGCTACTTCCACAGAGCCCTGTTGGTGACATCCCATATAAACAAAATAATACGTGGTCACGTCATATTAATGCGTGGGAGTGAGATCCTAATGTGTGGGAACGGGATAAATAAGTCATGGCCACGACTTAAAAAGGTGTGGGAATAAGATCATGCTTTATTAAGCTTTGGTCAAGGCTTAATCATCTCATGCCTTGCTAAGTTGTGGCCACGCATTATGATCTTGTTCACACACTTTACTAGGTCATGGCCACATATTATTTTTATTTATACAGGATGTCACCAGTAGGGCTCCGTATACTTCTGCTCCTCTAACAGTGTATTTACATTTGGCTCCTGTTTTAGCTGATATTTAATCAGTGCAGGCAAACTTTTAGTTATTCATGCTAAATCAGTTGTGCCTTCAGGCTCAGCAGCCCTGTCTCCCCGTCCCCATAATCCTACCAATAAACGAGCCCTGTCTCCCCATCCCAATACCCCTGCCAATGAACCAGCCCTGTCTCCCCATCCCAATGAAACAGCCCTGTCTCCCCATCCCAGTACCCTCACCAAAGAAGCAGCCCTGTTGAAGCACGTCTCAAATGCGGTTCAGTTCGTCTCGTCACATTACAACGCCGCCTTCTAAAGCACTGACTCATGAGACAGTACAGGCAACCAGACAGAGAGGGCCGCCTTCAGATTTGCACATAGCCAGTAATACACAAGCCATCTGAGTAGTGATGGGAAGTTTGATTCAGTTTACTGGACTGACTCTTTGGAACCAGTTCAGTTAATTGACATTTGATTCACTGATCAGCTTTTTGTGTTAAAAAAAAAGCTTTCCAATGTAATTTTTCACAACATTTTAGGTATCCACAAACACTTCTGCTGAGTGGAAATTCCGAAGCGCTACAAAGTTTTGTGTGAAAGCTTCTTAGAAATGTAGCTACCCAATTCGTATAGAAGTGGGGGCATCACAGCAGTTGAACAAAACACATTAGATATTGGGTTCCCAAAGTGGACTCCCTGTGCATATTTCAGGCTCTTTCCTTCATTTAGCATGCCTCATTCAACTTATTAACTAATTAACAAGCTTTATTGGGTTGCAATTTATCAAGTGGGCTGGAGGTTTGGGAGCCAGCTTTGTGTTCGATCCCGTGAGTTGACCATACTTGACTGAAGTGCCCTTGAGCAAGGCATCTAACCCTTAACTGCTCGCCAGGTGCAGTGGATAGGGCTGCTCACTGATTCGGGCAAGTGTGCTCACTGCCCCCTAGTGTGTGTGTGTTCACTAGTGTGCAGGTATGTGGGTGTTTCACTGCACGGCTGGATTAAATGAGCTCTACTTCCTCTGTGTGCAAACCAAGATAAACTTGTTTGGCTCAGATGGTGTCCAGCATGTGTGGCGGCTCCCTGGTGAGGAGTACCAAGACAACTGTCTCTTGCCTACAGTCAAGCGTGGTGGTGGTAGCATCATGGTCTGCGGCTGCATGAGTGCTGCCGGCACTGGGGAGCTGCGGTTCATTGAGGGAAACATGAATTCCACCATGTACTGTGACATTCTGAAGCAGAGCATGATCCCCTCCTTTTGGAAACTGCATCGCAAGGCAGTTTTCCAACAAGATAACAACCCCAAATACACCTCCAAGATGATGACTGATTTCCTGAAGTTAAAGGTGATGGACTGGCCAAGTAGGTCTCCAGACCTAAACCCAAATGAGCACCTGTGGGGCATCCTCAAGTGGAAGGAGGAGGAGCGCAAGGTGTCTAACATCCACCAGCTCCGTGATGTCATCGTGGAGGAGTGGAAGAGGATTCCAGTAGCGACCAGTGCAGCTCTGGTGAATTCCATGCCGAAGAGGGTTCAGGCAGTGCTAGATAATAATGATGATGGTCACACAAACATTGACACTTTGAGCACAATTTGGACATGTTCACTGTGAGGTGGACTCACTTGTGTTGCCAGCTATTTAGACATTAATGGCTGTGTGTTGAGTTCTTTTCAGAGGACAGTAAATCTGCACTGCTATACAAGCTGCACACTGACCACTTTAAGTTATATCAAGTTTCATTTCTATGGTGTCTTCCCATGAAACGATAGAATAAAATATTTGCCTAAATGTGAGATACTGGATATGATTAGGGTTCATGTTAAGCCTGTATGATCATTTTTAGGCTAAGTAACTGAGGTTTTTTGTCATGACTTGATTAATGGGAATTTCACATGCACTGGGCCAGATGACTCCATTACAGTCTTATAAGTTTCAGTTTTACTAGCCAAGGCTCTTGTACAAGTCATCAACATCTAGTCACAGGGAGGTGTTTGAAACATTTATCATGCAAACTGAAGGTCCTGGGAGACACTGTGGGATTGAGGTAACATGAAATGGACACTAGGAAGCTGTAGCAGTTATTAAACCATCTGAATTTTTAAAAATCATGTCATTCTGGTTTTCAGTTATGTTTGTGCTTTACTTGGTTAGCAAAGCAACCATGTGCAATATATGGATGATTCTACCGAAGAGATCTGGAATCAGAGCTGAAAAAGACTTTAGACTAAAATCCTTTTGCTTTGAGTTACCCGCTACCTTAATTATGTCCATTTTATTGAAATGAATGATTGAGCATTCCATTATGTCGCTACCAAAAGCACGCCACTCCTAAAAATCACAACACTACTGAAACTTTACCGAATGTTTCAGCAGTGATTGTTTCGGTAGTGACAATTTTAGCTCATTCTGAGCAGAACTTAAGAGCGACTGCCAGTCCATGATTAGCAAACACCGATTTGAATAGTTGAACACACACAAAATCATAATTTTATTAAAACACAAAAACGTTTACTTGGTAGTGACAACTCTTAATATTAGACACTGGTTTTCAGACTTTGGGACACATTTACTTCAAAACAATGGGATCTAACTGCTCACCAGCTGTGTCCAAAGCCTAGGCTGCAGCCGAGGTAGTGCAGGCCCTCAGTCGGACTGTAGGACCTATGAAGACTTCTCATTGGTCACATAAATGGAACAGACCTAACGAGGCTGTGCGGTGACGCCACCAGAGCGGCGCCAAACTCGTGAAGGAACTGGTGAGATAAAATAGAGCCTTTTGCACGGAGTTTGTTGCTTTTTCATCTCTTCACGGAAATGGAGATGATGTTCTTATATGGAATGATAACCTACACATACAAATACTTTAATTAATCAGTGATTTTACACTTTCTAAGGTAACAAAGACAAATTCAAGGACACAAACAACTTACATTTTAAAACAAGCTCTGCTCCAGCGGCTTTGATTTCCATTTTGGTGGTGCTGTTTTTTTTTCTCCTTTGCGTCGTTCGAGTGCAGAGAACTGTGGGTAACTGAAGGCCTGGAAAGAAACATCTGAAACATTGTTCAAATCACCCAGAACGTAGGTTGCATTTGTAGGCTGTATATGAAGGATCCTTTACTTTAGAACAGCCTGAAATGACGTAGCGGCGGAGAAATGCAGCCTACACTTTAAAACACAGCTACCATGTGGCCACGAGGGACAGGGATGCAGTCTCTAAAATGCAGCAGCTAAAATAAGCCCTGCCTACAGACTAAAACTCTTTGTGTTTTGGTAGTGACATTAAAACGTGGAACAGCACTTTGTCTGAAATATTAAAATCAAATCTCAGAATAAATCTAGAAAGTTAAACTTCTATTTAAAAGCAATAGAAAAGATCTTGAAAAAAAAAAACCCTGAAAGTGTAAATTTTGGGATTACGGATTCAGGCGGATACCTCTCAATGGAAAGGAGCCTATAGATGATGGTTTTGTATATTTATGGCATTTGGCTGACGCTCTTATCCAGAGTGATTTGCAGTTTGATCATTTTACACAGGTAGGCAAAGGTAGTGTTGGGAGTCTTGCCCAAGGACTCTTATTAGTATAGTGTAGGGTGTTTACCCAGGTGGGGAAACCCAGTCTACTGCGTAGAAGGCAGAGGTGTTACCCACTACGCTACACCAACCATATTTAATTTATTTAAGTGACCCTTATTAGTCCCACAATGGGGAAATTTCAACTCCGCATTTAACCCATCCGTGAAGTGAAACACCACATACACACTAGTGAGCACACACACACTAGGGGGCAGTGAGCACACTTGCCCGGAGCGGTGGGCAGCCCAATCCGCAGCGCCCGGGGAGCAGTTGGGGGTTAGGTGTCTTGCTCAAGGACACCTCAGTCATGTGCTGTCGGCTCTGGGGATCGAACCGGTGACCTTCCGGTCATGAGGCTGGATCCCTAACCTCCAGCCCACGACTGCCCCCATATATTTTGCTTATTACTATCTCAATTAATCCCTTGGTTTTAAATAGATCATAACATAATCTTTGTAACTATCAAAGGCCTGAATACTTAATTCTTACTGTGGGACCTAATTCAGTAGAGTGGTCCATGTGCTAAAGCTATGAAAACACTAATCTTTATGACAAGAACAAGTGGATGAGATTTTTAAGACCTTCAACCAGCGTTTAAAAGCATATTGGCAACTTTGTCTTATTGGCGAGAAGAATAAGGGTCCGTTAAATGTTGAAGAGGAACAGTTATATTTCATCCAAGAAGCATGCAGCACGAAGCCAGCGACAATACATCACTTTCCGAGTAGCAGGGAAGTGCCTGGTACCAAACGCTCCTGTGAATTCAGCTGTGATGTGTCAGATGCTGAAATTATGGTTTGACTCTCTTCCAAGTGGAAAAAACCCTTTCTGGCTGATCAATGATATAAACATTTTAAAAGCTTTTGCTGGGCTGTTGTTGTTGTTACTACAGTTAGAAGAAATACAGGTCATTACAGTCAGTATACCTATTTACACTGTCCGGTAGAAGTTTGGGGACAGTAGTTAATAGTATTAGATCAAGGCCTTCAGTTTGGGCCATAAATGCCCAAACTAGGCCAAAAACAAGGGAAAAACTCTATATTAATGATAATTTTTACCATAATCAGAATTAGATTATGAGGATCATTATAGTCGTTAAATTGTATTAGTTTTTACTTTTATTTCCTTTTTTATTTTGAATTTGGATTACAGTTTAGTTTCAGTTAGTCTTTATTTAGTTTCACTATTAGTTTTTTGGTATTATGATGACCACTGTAGGTTTTTGATAGGGGTAGAATGAAATTACACGCACACAGCTCGGCTCACCTCCAGCTTTCCTTAAAGACGGCCAATCAAAGAAGGGCTCTAAACTCATGTACATGCCCCGAAAAAAGTAATTTTGTTTTGTTTTAGTGTTGCTGTGAACTTTATAGTTTTGATTTAGGTTTCACATTTTTAAAACCTTTTTATTTTTACTACAATTGACGAACAAATGTTTTCACTAGTTTTCATGTTTTTGCATAGTTTTAACTAACTATAATTACCACTGCTGTTGCCCCCATGAGATACTAATAGTATGTTAGCACCAAGCTAACAGCAATTCACATTTTTTGGCCATTCTAGATCAAACGCAGACATTTGAAGCTTACAACAAACGCCAACTGTACAACTACATTGTGCATACATTGATTGTCCACATTATCAGCTCCACTTACTATACAGGAGCACTTTGTAGTTTTACAGTTACAGACTGTAGTTCATCTGTTTCTCTGATACTTTGTTAGCCCCCTTTTACCCTGTTCTTCAGTGGTCAGGACCTCCATGGACCCTCACAGAGCAGGTATTTATCTATATTTTTAAATGTATCAATGAATTATGCCATTTTCAGTAAAAATAATCATAACAATGTTCCTGTATAGTTCTTTATTCACATAGTAAAGAGTTCATTGAAAAGTAAAATTCTATGTTTAAAAGGGCTTTTAAGGAAGGTAGACGTTCAGTTTTTGACCATGTCCACCTTCCCTCCATACTTACAGAAGGTTCCCACAAACCCACCTCCCTCCCCTCCCGCCTCCTCAGGACTTGTGTCATATATCTGTTAGGTCAGTGAACTCATCAGAATGCTCCTCGCTTCAGTGAGCTGCGTGTAGACATGGTGAACCAGACCGAGAGGAGGATGCTAGGTCAACATTTAGTACACTGGCAGTACTGTAAACATAATAATAATAATTACACTATATATCTAAAAGTATCCAGACAGCTCTACTAATTAGTGAATTCACCCATTGCTTATACAGGCATTCAACTGCACACACACAGCTACACTATATTGTCAAGTATTCGCTCGTCTGCCTTCACTTGCATATGAAATTGAGTGAGATCCCACTCTTAATCCATAGGATTTAATATGATATCGGCTCACCCTTTGCAGCTATAACAGATTCAACTGTTATGGGAGGAGTTGATGAATTGGGAGTGTGTTTATGGGAATTTTTGACTGTTCTTCCAGAACTGCATTTGTGAGGTCAGACGCTGATGTTGGACGAGAAGGCCTGGCTCGCAGTCTCTACTCTACCCAAAGGTGTTCTATCAGGTTGAAGTCAGCACTCTGTGCAGGCCAGTCAAGTTCTTCCACATGAAATTTGCTCATCCATGTCATGTTGGAGCAGGAAGGGACCGTCCCCAAACTGTTCCCACAAAGTTGGGAGCATGAAATTGTCCAAAATGTCTTGGTGCTGAAGCATTAAGAGATCCTTTTACTAAGGGGCCGAGCCCAACACCATGATCCCCCCTCCACCAAAATTTACGCTTGGCACAATGCAGTCAGACAAGTACCATTCTCCTGGCAACCGCCAAACCCAGACTCGTCCATCGGATTTCCAGATGGAGAAGCGTGACTCGTCACTCCAGAGAACAAGTCTCCACTGCTCTAGAGTCCAGTGGCAGCGCTTTACACCACTGCATTCATCACTTTGCATTGCGCTTGGTGATGTAAGGCTTGGATGCAGCTGTTCGGCCATGGAAACCCATTCCATGAAGCTCTCTATGCTGTTCTTGAGCTAATCTGAAGCCCACATTTTGTTTGGAGGTCTGTAGTGATTGACTCTGCAGAAAGTTGGTGACCTCTGCGCACTATGCGCCTCAGCATACGCTGACCCTGCTCTGTCATTTTTACGTGGCCGACCACTTCGTGGCTGAGTTGCTGTCGTTCCCAGTCACTTCCACTTTGTTATAATATCACTGACAGTTGACTGTGGAATAATTAGTAGTGACGAAATTTCATGACTGGACTTGCTGCACGGGTGGCGTCCGATCACGGTACCACGCTGGAATTCACTGAGCTCCTGAGAGCGACCCATTCTTTCACTAATGTCTGTAGAAGCAGTCTGCAGGCCTAGGTGCTTGGTTTTATACACCTGTGGCCATGGAAGTGATTGGAACACCTGAATTATTTGGATGGGTGAGTGAACACTTTTGCAAATATAGTATATATTGATAGAACAGGACTGACCAATAGAATGCTGCAAATAAGCCTAAGGTTTCCATGCTCAATGCCAAGTGTGGGCTAGAGGGGTATCAAGCCCTCCAGCGTGGTTCTGTGGAGCAATGGATATGGGTTCTCTAGAGTGATGGAGCTCAATCCAATACCTTTGGCATGAGTTGATCCAGAACTGATCATCCAACATCAGTACCTGACTTCACTAATGTTCAATCAGATCCTCACAGCAATGGTCCAACATTTAGTGTAAAGCCTTCCTAGAAGAGTAGAGGATGTTACTGCAGTATATTACTGCTATTGATACCCTACCTTTAAAAAGAAATAGGATGAGCAGGTGTCTTCAAACTTTTAGACTTTCAAGAAAAAGACCAAAACGAAAACGCCTCCACCACCACCACCACTACCACCACCAACAACAATAAATAATAATAATAATAATAATAATAATAATAATAATGTACAGCTGAAATAATTAATCACAGGCTTTTGTGTAGTTCATTGTGATTGCATTTCTCTAATTCGCTCAAATTTGACCCTACAGTTTATGTGGTCAGTAGCAACGTACAGTGTGTGAGCAGATGGGCTTCAGGGTGGAACTACGGATGGTTTGCAAAAATCAAACCAGGAAAATGCGTTTTACAAAATTGGTGTTAATCATTTATGATGTTTGTGTATCATTAATGCATTATAATAATATAATGCAATCATAATAATCATTTATTTCATACTGCATTTTAAGGTGCTTCACCAAAGTGTGCAGACCAAGCAATGGAAGGACACCAAAAAAGACAAAAAAAAAAAGCAAAGACCCAATCCCATTCCTTCTTCTTACCCCTACCCCTTGTTTATGAGTGTCACCCTAATCCCCTGGAACTGAGTTACAAGGGGAGTGGTTGAAATCTTGCCCTACAAATTGGGAAAAAACTCTTTTTCATTAACAGCTACTAGCGCTGCTCTGTAGGTGACCTGGTCCGTCTGCAGTGACAGCAGAGGAGGGTAAAGTTCAGCTCCTCACTGCTGGGCTTTAGTTACATTTAGGGCATCATACACCTTCAAAGAGGGGGGCAATTATTTATTATCACCGACCCACTGCTGATTCTTCCGTGATATGAAGCTGAAGTCAGATATTCACCAGCTTCTTGTTTGAATTTTTCTGTTCCACCTTAAATGGTGCAGCAATTACGTATACTTCAGGCATCAGAACTGTTGGACTATTTAAGGTGGAACGGGACAATTAGCTAGCTAGCTACTGAGAACATGGCATGCTATTAATGATTTTTTATGCTTGTAGTAACTAAGACAATACAGTGGCTATTGTAATTTTTAACTGAGAAAATTCTCACATTTGAGGGTTTCATTGGTCTCTTTTTCAGCCGTCTTGCTGTTTTTCTTTTTTTCCCTCATAACTCTCTGTTTGGAGTGTCTCAGAAAAACCTCCGTTTGGAGGCCATGTAGCCCGAACACTTCGCCCTACCCCTCTATCTCAACAAAAATTGGGACACCCTAAACCTAGACATGAATGCACAAAACAGAGGGCTAAGGGCCGAGCGGTAGGGGTGAGGGGTGTAATGGGATTGGGCCAAAACTACTGAACTGAATGTCTAATTTTTTAGAAATTTTTAACTCTTTGGTGCATAAAAGCAGAAAGCCAGTTAGACACTCTTTAAAGGATGAAGGTGACAAACTGTATCTAATGCTTTAAAAATTCACAAACCATTTTATTTTTGAACAGACTTTGAATTGTTTCCACATTAGTCATTTCTAACCAATGCAACTAGAGGCTTCCATGGAAGTGAACTGGAGGTGTTGTAGAGGCTCAAGTGGATGGGTGTTATATGGACATGATGCACAGAGGGTGAGCAAATGTTACTGAATGTTTTTATGGGTGTGGTGTGTCAGCTGAGCTGCTGAAGTTTTCCTGGAATGTTATCGATTCTCAACAGTTTGTCTATTAAAAACTCTCCCACAGTGACTAAATTGACAACTCTACTATTGCTTCACCGAACAGTGAAATGACAACAATGTCTTCACACGAACTTCCCTTTTAGGTGCAGTCACAACTGGAACAATATGTGGTTAAGGAAGGGGAACATCAGAGGAGAATAAGTGAACAAGAAACATGGCTTTTACATGGCTGAAAACTGGTCAAAAAATTTTTTAAAACTAAAGAGGAAATGAGACTCTTAACAACCACCTGAAAGACCTGGTAGACACCAAAACTGCCCCCCATCAGATAAACAGCATTTAAAGCTTTCATCTTTGAGCGAGAGGAGAAAATCAAGCTCCACTCTGAATGCTTTAGGCCCACCATGGGTCAGAAATACTATGTGGTCAAGAAGCAAAAAGAAACAACCAAGAAAAAATGCAGGTCAAACAAAGGGGCTCAGAATAATGGACTGACCACCCACACCTTAAACATCACTGAATGTGTTTATTACTTGGATGGTGAAAAGCAATTTCTAAGACTGAACTTTGGAGGTGTGGAAAAATATCCCTGCAGATTTCTCGGAACCGAAGAGTCTCTTGAAAAGGAAAGCTATAATAAAAGCAAAATGTCCCGACCTTAAATACTGAAAATTTGACATTATTGTTTTGACATTATTTGAGGTGATGTTTTTCTGCTGTAGGGCCTCACAGCAAGAAGGGTCTGGGTTTGATTCCTTGGCCAGGTGACCACAGTCCTTTCTGTGTGGAATTTGTCTGTTCCCCTGTGTGTCGGTTTCCTCCCACCATCTAAAGACATGCGTTCAGGCTAGTGGAACTCGCTAATTTGTCCCTAGGTGTAAATGTGTGTGACTGTATATCAGGTTCGCAATGGACTGGCAGCCTGTCCAGCCTGTCCATCCCCCAATGACCACTGAGATAGGCTTCAGCACCCCCCGTGACCCTGAAAGATAAGCAGCTTAGATAATGTTTCTGTGTTTGAAGCTTCCCTGTAAACCTCTTATCTCCAAACAGGAGAAGGAAAAAACCTACTTTTTACTTTTAATGCAAGTCAATGGAACCAGATTTCTTTCCCAGTCTTTTTGGACTGTTTCTTTTGGTCCATTCATCATGAAATTTATACACCATGTAAAATACAACAGGGACTTTCAAATTATGTCAAAAACTGGAAAATGACCACAATGGAGACCACAAAGGTTTTCTTCTGACAGCAGCGAAATATAGCTTATACACACACACATACACAAAATGAAAATTTAATAACTTCTGCTTTCTGGTGTCATCCCTAAAAAGAAGTTCCCATTTCTGAGTTTTTGTTATGACTGCAACATAAATTTGATGTAAACATATAGAAATATTTAATTTAATACCTCTGACAGAGTCTAACAGAAAAACCATGCTCATTCTGAGTGTCCAGTGGACATGGTGAGAAAGTTTTACTGTAACTCAGCTGACCTTAAACCTTTTGACCTCTCAGTGGATTGACTCACTTTCACCTGCTCTTACACACAGACAGCTGTTTACTGCAAGGAGACAGGACATTCATTTCACACAGAAGAAAAACCACAAGGACAGTACACACCCCACTCACACTGCTCACACCATTAAAGCAGTGGCTTGTTTTGTGCTGGGGTTAATGGGGTAGAACAAGTAATGTAGAATGTAGAACAAGTAATAAGTATAAGTAAGCTTTCTGACTAGCTAACAAGCTAGGCTTCTATCCCACCACATAGCATTGCTATGGTGTGAAGTATTCTCTAATAACCTTACATAGGTGCTTTTTGACAATGTGAACATACTGTTATCTATGAAAACGGACAACATTCAGACAGACATTTCACCAGTTGAAAAAAAAGATCGGGCATGGCATCTCCTGTTAATAACATGAGCCAAGTGGTGTTGTTGTGGTGATATACACATGTAAAATAGCTGGAACAACCTGATAAATCACTTTTTGTGCATTATTTTGAGCCAAATGCTGGGCTATTTCATCAGATTTTACCAGTGATTTCATAGGTTTTCAAAATGTTAATGATATTATCACTTTCAGGTTTATAGCTCTTGCCCCATGCAAAACGATAGTGGTCTGGTCTTGATAGACTGGATGTTCGACTGGTGCTTGTAACTGGAAATTTCCAACCTTTAGGCTAGGAAAAAACAAAGAAAATGTTCCCTCAACTGGGAATTCCTACTCAGAAAAGTCAGGGTGGTTGCTGCATTCAACTTGGCTCAGAAGTGGGACGTCAGAGCGTGGAATTTGTCATACTCAACCTCTGCCCTCTGCTCCGATTGAGCTCCAAAGTGGGAAAAACATGGCTATTTCCTTCCATAAAAGCAAGTGTTGTTAGCTAAAGTTAGTGATATGAGTGATAGCTTTAATGCTCATGATGTATTTACCTTCTCAACACAGCGAACTCTACAGATTGTCCTAAATATATTCAGTAACATATTGCATTACAGCGCATAAAAAGTAATGCATTCAAAATACGTTTAGAGCTCATACTCTATTTAATTCACACTGTTCCTCACTATTAATGTTTAGCAATTAAATGTGAAATGTCTCTCAATGTTTGACTTTTTACGAAGTTGAAGTCGCTTCTCATCCTCCAGCTGCTCATTTGAATTGTCCCGTTCCACCTTAAATGGTGCCTGAGGCGCCAGATTTTACTGCTGCGCCATTTAAGGTGGAACGGGAGGATTTGAATGAGAAGCCGGAGGATGAGAAACTGACTCATTTTTGCGAGTTGCTGCAGATTAAACGCATCAGGAAACCAGTGATTTATAAATGTGAATTTATGTGAAGTGAAACACCTCGTGAAGTGAAACACCTGTGAACCCGTGAAGTGAAACACCTCATACACACTAGTGAGCACATACTCACACACTAGGGGGCAGCGAGCACACTTACCCGGAGCAGTGGGCAGCCCTGCCCACAGCACCTGGGGAGCAGTTGGGAGTTAGGTGTCTTGCTCAAGGACACCACAGTCATGGACTGTTGGCGCTGGGGATCGAACCGGCAACCTTCCGCTCACAGGGCCAGTGACTGCCCCACTATTACTGCCCCACTATAACCTCCAGCCCAAGACTGCCCCACTATTGCTTCCATTACTAACTACATCAGCCTCACAAGTCCAGTTTAAAACCTAACAAGCAAACCTCAGGCACTAAACATGTCTTGGCTGATCAACTACATTTAAGGCAGGGTGGGAAATGGTGAACATTTTTTGGCTGGATCACCACTTTAAGCTTTTTGATGTGGTGGATGTGTCTCCTATCTAAAGACACCGTGGTGTAAACAGGCTCTTATGTCGTTTTTGAACTAAAACAGTGCAGTGAAGCCTCCTGAATGCTGGCAGGTTTTTTTGGCCCCCATTGTAACAAGATGAGTGAGAACATAAGAGAAAAGTTCTCAAGAGCGTGTCACGGGAAGTGCTTGTGATTTGTGGTCCCGCTCCGAGTCTTCTCATCTGTTGCCATGGAGATTCTACATAGTGATTTTATCTGGGAGGAGATGCAGTATCTTTTGTCAGATGAGTCCTGGCTAGTCTCAGTCTTCCTCATAACTTAACTCTCCCTATGAATCACATCAGGGCAAAGCAAACACACTTAGGGGCCAAAAGTGATGGTCGACAGTAGGAAACTATAAGGTTCAAATTCCAAGCATACAACACAAAGTGTGTGTCCAATGTTCAGTCTGAAGTGATTTTTGGAGCATGTTAAGTGTAGACTATTGTCTTTTAAACTTAAATGTCTCTTTGATTTAAAAAGTGCCAGGACATTAATTTCTCCATCTAGACATGTCTAGAATGTTTCTGTGAACTTCTTCTGATCTTAATATCAGATGTTACCAGAACTATGCATGCACTGTACGTATGAATTAAACCCATCCTCATCTTTAAAAACCACATGCTTATAAAAGGAAGGTCCTTCCAGGGTTATTTAATAAAGAAAATGAGAACCATAAATACTCAAAGAAACCATTGCATGATTAAAGCGTTCGTTGCTTCATAAAAGAGTGTTTGCATCATGAAAGGGTTCTTCAGATTGATGGAGAATTTGCTGTTGATAGTTCTGTATATAGATATAGGAAGTTTGAACTTTGTATATATCTTAACAATTTAACTGTCATCATCTCCACTTTTATTCATATAGCGCCTAAGGACACTTTACAATCAAAGAACATGAACGCACTGAACAATTAACAACAAAAGAACAATACAGGTAAACGTTCAAGTATAAATGAAACAACAGTAACACAGTGAAAACGAGTAAACCTTTAACAGATTTAAATGAGGATTGAGAGGTTGCATCCTGAATAGACTGGGGGAGAGTATTTCATAATTTGGGAGCTACTACACTATGTCACGATTGGCCTCTCCCATTCCTGTCCATGTGCTCCTTTGTTTTGGTCTTCCATGTGCGTTTGTTTTGGTTTAGGTCCTTCCCCCTGTTTGGTTACTCCGCCCCTGATTGTGTTCACCTGTCCCTCGTTACCCTTTGTTATTTAAGTCCTGTGTTTGCTGGTCTTTGTCCTTGCCTTGTTTGATGTATTGATCTCTGTTGGATGTTTTGGTCTGTTGTTTGAAAGGTTTGTGTTGCTCATGATGTCTGTACCTGATTCTGTCTGTATTGGCTCTATGACCCTGGACTGTATTGACCACGACCCTGGATATGCCCCTAATAAATCTCGCTTATCTCAGCGTATGCGTCCGCCTCCTCGCTCTGCGTTACGTAAAGACCAGCCACCACAGGACGCAGCAGGTAAGCGAGACTCTGGCATGTGGTTGTTCCATTGGGACGAAACTCCGGCTGTTTCTAAGCAGCCAGAGTTCGACATGTCCCAGAGAAGTCACCAAGCCAGCAAATCCCCTGGTGCAGAGAGAACACGAGCATCTCGTCGGTCTCGCAAGAAAGCGAAGGACCTTCCCGCCTTGTGTCCGGGTGACGAGACCTCAGGTAAGCGCCTTGGGTCTGCCTGTCTTGAGTGCCGCTGCAGGGAGGAGCGACCTGCAGCGCAAGACGTGGTCAGACGGAAGGAACATAGAGAAAATCCGTACTGTGGTACTCTGCTCATTCTCAAGAGCCACTGCGTGCTGCCTATAGCTCGAGTGAGCCTTGGGAACGGCCGAGTGGGTCCCGTGTTTGTGTGTTCCTCCAGGTTGGAGCCGCTGTACCCAGCCAGCGTTCCAGATCCCGTGGCCGCACCCCGCGGCAAGCCTGATCCCGTGAATGCCTGCCTGCCACCGTGGACGTCGTAGCAGGCCCGCCTGCCGCCGTGGACTTTACAGCCCTTTGTTCCCACCCATCCCGCCCTCGCCTGTGTCTGTTTCCCGTGGTCCTTCTGTGCCTCCTGTTCCACATGACTTTGTTCCCCGTGGGTCTTCTGTGCCTCCCATGTCTGCGGTTCCTCGTGGTCCTTCTGTTCCTCCTTCTGGGTCTTCGGTTTCTGTTCCTACGTTTTTGCCCTGTTCGATCCCTGGTGTGGTTTTGTTTCCTACTGTTGTCTGTGTCTGTCAGTTCCCGTTCCTGTTGTTGTTCCTGTTTCTCCTTCTGTTTCTGTTCCTGTGTCAGTCTTGGTGCCTGTTCCCCTGTCTTTTGCGTGGTCTGTCATTCGTTCTTGTTTTCCTCGTCCTGTTTCTCCTGTCGTCTCTTGTTCAGCGTCGTTTTTGTTGTGCCTCCTCATCCTCCCTCTGTTTTTCGTCCTCGTTTTGTTTCGTCTGTGCCTGTTCCCATTTTGCGTTCTCCGTCTGTGCCTTCTGTGCCCGTTTCTGCCTCTGCTGGGCCCCTGGTTCCTGTTCTCCTGCTCCGGCTTCTGTGTCTGTGCCTGTCCTTGTTTAGTTTGGTCTTTGTTTTTTGGTTTTGCTTTCTTGTCACGGGGGGGTTACTGTCACGATTGGCCTCTCCCATTCCTGTTAATGTGCTCCTTTGTTTTGGTCTTCCATGTGCGTTTGTTTTAGTTTAGGTCCTGCCCCCTGTTTGGTTACTCCGCCCCTGATTGTGTTCACCTGTCCCTCGTTACCCTTTGTTATTTAAGTCCTGTGTTTGCTGGTCTTTGTCCTTGCCTTGTTTGATGTATCGATCTCTGTTGGATGTTTTGGTCTGTTTGAACGGTTTGTGTTGCTCATCATGTCTGTACCTGATTGTCTGTATTGGCTCTATGACCCTGGACCGTATTGACCGTGACCCTGGATTCGCCCCTAATAAATCTCGCTTATCTCAGCGTATGCGCCCGTGTTACCCACTAAATGATCACCCATTGAAGTCAAATTAAACCCTGGAACATGAAGACCTAAATTTTGCAGTCTTTGTACAGGATTATACAAAAACCCTGAAATCCTGCTATATAATTTTATTGCAACAGCAACAAAAAATATGAGTTTTTAATACGATTTTATGGAGCATCCCCTACATTAGTTACACCATTGCTTATAGTTAATCTCATCAAACAGCCTTGTTAGGCTTTTAATTTCATAATAATATTTGGGGCAGTCATGGGCTGGAAGTTATGGAATTGGCCCTGTGACTGGAAGGTCACTGGTTTGTTCCCCAGAGCTGACAGTACATGGCTGAGGTGTCCTTGAGCAAGACGCCTAACCCCCACTGCTCCCCGGGCGCTGTGGATAGGGCTGCCTACCACTGCGGGCAAGTGTGTTCACTAGTGTGTATGTGGTGTGTCACTGCACGGATGGGTTAAACGCAGAGGTGAAATTTCCCTGTTGTGGGACTTATAAGGGTCACTTAATCTAATCTTAATATAATATTTAATATTCAAATTTTTCTACATTAGACATCCCGCACACCGCTTGGACCACACTCAGTGTGGTCTAAGGGTCTTAATTTGTAGATTCTTCATAAACTGTGTTTGGAAAATGATTTTTATCTATGAAGAAATCCAAATCCTACAGAGCCCTGCTGGTGACATCCTGTGTACATAAAAAGCGTGTGTGGCCACTCATTAGTAACATGTGAACGAGATCCTAATACGTCGCCATGACTTAGTAAAGTGTGGGAACAAGATCCTAATGCATGGCTACGCTGTGATCTCATTCCCATGCCTTGGTCTTCTTGGCCAAAACGCACACATACATCTTCTAAGCTGCTTCTCCTTCTGGGTCGTGGGGGGAACTGGAGCCTATCCCAGCTGTCATCAGACGGAAGGCAGAATACACCCTGGACAGGTCACCAGTCCATCACAGGGCAGACGGACAGACATACACATTCGCACGCAGGGATGGGGAGTAGCGAAGTAGTGAGCTACTTTTTGTAGCTAACTACAAATATTAGTGGCTAGTAGCTGTAGCTGCTACAGTTTTATGACATGTAGCTAGTTGCTGTAATGCCTACAGATTTTTGTGTAGCTATAGCGAAAAACTTTGCTACAGTTTTGCTACAGACTTCAGTCAATCTGGGAAAAATTAACCATAGAGCGTGGTAGTTACTGTGCTGGTGGCGACTGTGCAATCCTTTCCAAGCTGCAGACAGCTCGAGCAGACGGGCACGCACTCACCCCACACGCTGATCACCGCTTACTAGCAGACTTAAGTCAGGGGTCGCAACCGTCATGTTAACAAGAGCCGTTTTTGTCCTTTCAGCAATAATGAAACCACCTTGGGAGGCACGACACTTTGTCTGTTTTACCGTCTTGGCTGTAAAGTCTCAGTATATGCTGACAGTACAGGCTAAAAATATAAATGCAAACTCAGACTTTCTTTGCTCTGCTTTAACCTTTAGCTCAACTCTAGCTGCTTTTCTCACATCTCAGGAAACTTCTCCGCAACTTCCTTGTAAAATGTCTCTCAATTTTTGACTTTTTACGAAGTTGAAGTCACTTCTCATTCTCCAGCTTCTCATTTGAATTGTCCCGTTCCACCTTAAATGGTGCCTGAGGTGCCAGATTGTAATGCTGCGCGATTTTAGGTGGAGCGGGAGAATTTGAATGAGAAGCCGGAGGATGAGAAACTGACTCATTTTCGCGAGTTGCTGCAGATTAAACGCATCAGGAAACCAGTGATTTATAAATGTGAATTCATGTAAAGTCCATTCATCTCCAAATGATCGATTCGTTTCGTTCTCTGTGCTGCTGTGCAATCAACAGTCTGCGCGTCAGTCTTCAGCGTTAAAGGTTGGTGAATTAGCAGTTGCGCATTAACTCCAAAAATCTAGTTCTGCTGTGGAGCTGCAGCAGCTCTGCAGCAGTGCAGAGATTATTCAGGCCTGATTCTCACCCCAAACAGAGTCAGAGTCACTGACAAGAATTTTGAGGCTAAACTGAAGTTTAATGAAGACTCTGAATGTCATGTCTGTACACACACCGATCAGACATAACATTATGACCACGTCTTGTTTCTACACTCATTTTGTCCACTTACTGTCCACTCTATTAGATGCATCTGCATTGCCAGTTCACCCTGTAGAAGTAAAGAGAGAGACGACGGCTCTTGCTGTACAGTATGAGCTAATCATCTTGTAGTCCTTCATCATTGGTCACAGGACGCTGTTGGCTGGATATTTTGGTTGGTGGACTATTCTCAGTCCAGCAGTTACACTGAGGTGTTTAAAAACTCCAGCAGCACTGCTGTGTCTGATCTTCTCAGACCAGCTCAACACACAATAACACACCACCACCACGTCAGTGTTGCTGCAGTGCTGAGAATGATCCACCACCCAAATAGCACCTGCTCTGTGAGGGTCCATGGGGGTCCTGACCAGCGTAACAAAGTATCAGAGAAACAGATGGGCTACAGTCTGTAACTGTAGAACTACAAAGTACACCTATGCAGTAAGTGGAGCTGATCAAATGGACAATGAGCGTAGAAACAAGGAGGTGGTGATGATGTTATGGCGGGCGGGTGGGTGGTCAGATGCTCAGACAGGCAGGCAAAAGTTTATTTATAGAAACTTTTTATATATTATTATTATATAAAATATTATTTATATTTTACAAGAGGTACTGTCATAAAGCAGCTTTACAGACCAATCAGTGATATAGAAAGATAAAGAAAAGAGAAAATCCAGGTCCGAGCCCCCATGAGCGTCGCCAGTGGCGACAGTGGCAAGGAAAACCTCCCTAGAAGAGGAAGAAACACTCAGAAGGGGAACCCATCCTCCTCTGGTCGACACTGGATAGCAAAGTTACTATAAAGTATTATAGAACAAAGCAGGAAAACAAACAAAACAAAACACAAAAACAGGCCTGAACCTTAATTTATAGAGAATAATTGCAAATTATAATCGCAGTTGCAATATTAGTCCAAATAATCAGAATGAGATATTTTCTCCAAATTGTTCTTTCAGAGGCATTGAATTCTTTAGATGTCTGGTTCCTATCACCACCACTGAACAATTCTGACTCTGACTCTGGGGGGCTGGAGCCTACCCCAGCAATCATTGGGTGGAAGGCAGTAAACACCCTGGACATGCTGCCGGTCGATCACAGGGCAGGCAATACAGCAATTGAGTGCAAAAAACCCCCAGAAATCACCCTTAATTCAAAAGCAGACAGTCATGTTTGGTGTCCGAAGTTTGCTTCTTTTGATTTGCACTGGAGCTAAAGGCTAATGTAGCTAATAAGGAATGGCATTTAAGACCAATTAGCATTGTGCAAACTGCCTAAATCATCACACACTTGCTTCCAATCAGGTTAAACGATCTCTAAGAGACTTGCTTATGTGGTTATGTGGTTTCTGACACTATGAAATATTGTTATCTGTAAAAATGAACAAACGTAGGGTGCATAACTTAAAACGGTAGCAGTAGCACAAATTCTGTCTGTCCTTTTGTATGTTTTTATAAATAACAGAATATAGTTATGGAGCCCCGCTGGTGACATCCTGTATGAATAAAAATAATGACTTAGTAAGGTGTGGGAACGAGACGATTAAGTCATGGACGCGACTTAGTAAAGCGTGGGAACAAGTTCCTAATGCATGGCTACGACTCAGTAAGCTGCGATCTCATTCCCACACCTAAGTTGTGGCCACGCATTAGGATCTCGTTCCCATACGTTAATAAGGCATGGCCATGCATTATTTTTATGTACACAGGATGTCATCATGAGGGCTCTATATGTAGTGAAGGAAAAATTGTGGATATTAGATTTTTTTTATGCTGAACTGCCACTTTAAGTAAGAGCACAGGAAAGACTGTGTGATGTGACTTTGTAAACACGTATGTGCATAAAGATGATAGAGCATTATCACACGAGGAAAGAGGAGTGATCTATAGACTGAACTCCAGCCAAGGCGACTGCAGTGTCTCACAGCAACAAAAGAAGCGTCTTTGTTCCTCCTTGGATATTTCTGTCCAGGCTTTATCTGTGCTTTGATACCCGGTTCTTTTTGAAGTGTGGACAGATATGACTGGGAGCTGGACTTTTATCAGTGCTTTGACCGGCCTTACCATTCTTCTGCATGGATGTGCGTGTTTGTGCTGAGATGGCAGAGAATGGATGAAGGGAAATTGTAGGAACTGTGAGATGTGATTTTTTTTTTTTTTTTTTAACCACCATTTAATTTTAAAGCTTTTATCTCTTCTGGACTGGAAGCGATGCGTAATAGCTCACATGGAGGTCATGGTCAGGAAGACAGTGACCGTGCTATGTTTCCTACATACACACTGAGTCCTGAGTGTCTTTGTCAGTCAGAAAGCGGCCAGCTGTGCTGAAATAACATCATAAGTCATAAGAACGCCATGTAACTCTATTTCTTTCCACTTATTTTGTTGTTTTTTATACTATTTATTATTAATATACAGTATTTAATACCATATTCATATAAGTAGTATATGCCCTTTGCAATGTGTGAACATTTCTCAATTATAAGTGGGACATTAGAATTTGAAAAATATAAATCTGTGCATGAAATGTGTAGAGATTATCATAATAATGGTTTACATGAGTTACATGAGTTGATGTGAGTGGGATGTCATTAAATGATTCATGTTAGAGAAACTTGTAGATTTCCTTAAAAATAGTGGTGAAAGGAATACAACGTACACAACACAATCACAGCAACTTTTTTTCGATCTAAGTTGTGACGTCAGTGGTAGTAAATCAGAAGTTTTCATTGGGTTTTATTTCTGTTTTGTCTTTGTTCTTTTCTGCCATGAATAGATATAAAAAAAGACATCTTAGACTGAAATCTCAGATTTGTTATCATATTATATAACAGTTAGTTCCGGCCACGTGAGCTGATTGATTGAGAGTCGTTCTAACTGTGCTGTTTTTTCACTGTAACATCACAAACACTGTATCACTCTGCTGAGACGCTGTTGCTAAGCAACGACTTTGACAGCTATAGGAGACGCTCAAGCCATTTGAACATTTTTATTTCTTACTTTGCCACAAACAGAAAACGAAAAACACTTTTAAGATCACATTTGACTGACAGCCGATTTGGTCAGACTGTGAAGACGAGACGACACTAAATTCCCGTCGGCAGCTGTGACAGAAGAAGAGCTAAACAAGCTGAAATGAACCCAATACCATTCACCAAACTAAATAGGCTGTAAGATGCTTTACAGACTGGGTGGAACAAAAAAACATTAAAGTGGATTTGGAAAAAAACTGACAAAACTGAGCTGAACCTGATATTGGGTCAGTTGTGACATCACAACCACAACTTACTGGCAGTCTGGCACACTACATTCAGGGGTCAGGCCTCACGCTAGAAAAAAAAAGGGGACATTCTGATCTTTCTAGCCAAAAAAAGGCCTGAACCTTAATTTATAGAACATAATCACATTTTAAAATGGCAGAATTAGTGCAAAAAATTGCAATTAGTTATTTTCCCCACATTGTTCTTTCAGAGGCATTCAATTTTTCTGACGTCTGGTTCCCATCACCACCACTGTGAACATTTCTACGGAGCTCTGCCAGTGAAATTCCATTTAAATATAAATAATGCATGATTAAAGCGAGGAAATGAGATAATTAAGTCATGGCCATGACTTAGTAAGGCACGGGAATGAGATCATACTTTAATAAGCTGGGGTTAAGGCTTAACTATCTCATTCCTACACTTTACTAAGTCATGGCCACGCAATGCGATCTCGTTCCGACTCCTTATTAAGTTGTGGCCATGACTTAATTGTCTAGTTCCCACACCTTACTAAGTAATGCATTATTTTTATTTGTATGGGATGCCACCAGCAGGGCTCCGCACATCCAACCACGCCGAATGACTTTGTTGACATCTTTTACAACAACTGAATTAGTCAAAAATAAAATAAAAATGGAATAAAATTAAATTCAATTTGCTGAATCAACTCCCAAAACAATTATACTCTTGTTTTAAATTCAAAATTGAACAAAAAGTCGATTAAGAAGTCAGATCAGCACAAACCCGTTCAAACAGTCATTTTAACTACTAGAGGAGAAGGACACAAAAATTCTTTGTTGTTATTGTCAGAATTAATACTATAACCTTTTTATTTTAATGAAATCCTAAGCATGTAACCGTTAATTTGGAGTGTACTGACTGTGGGCTAGTACTGCTAACTTCACTCGACTCAATGTCAGTTAGCAAATCTGTCAGAGTAGCTAATGCTAGCCAGTAGCTATCCTAGCAGTATTCTATAATAATTTGGCAGGTTAACAGATTAACGATAAATCACTGTTGATCCGTTTGTGTGTTTAGGTGAGGCAGACATGATATGACGGCAAACAAATCTCACATAATGAGGGGAAACATAGCTGACCAGCTGTCTATTAGCTCATGTAGCTAATAGCTAACGGTAGCTAACCAGTGCTAGCTTGCGTCTGTTTTCATTTGTTTGTTTCGAAATTTGGTAACGTTACTGTTTAGTTGCTGCCTCTTCTTATGGCCTCTCTGTACAGCTCCAACTTATTTTATATAATGTTAAGACCTTATTTCAAAGACGAATCCTAGCAAGATTGCAAGCTAACCTACGTATTGAACTTCTAGTGTTTGGCAAATATACTCCCCCAGCGGCCTGTTGTAAGGGTGGGGCTGTAAGCCAGATCTACTTCTTCACTCAAAGCTGCTCGATTCCTTATCCAACAGTTATCTAAGCATTATTTGTGTACAGTAGCCATAGTTTCATGATCTACATACTTTTAGTTAATTCAGTTCAGAGTGGCACTGTGTGAAGTACAAAGCCAAAGCATTCTAACAGCAGTAATTAGGGTTGCCACCCATCCAAGATTTCCCTGGATTTCCATGTTTTTGGTTGCCTGTCAGAGAAAAATCCATTCCTGAACACAAATTGTCCAGGAATCTGAGCATTTTCATATAGCGGTATTTCTTAATATATTTTTTAGAGGCTTCTTTTCATCCAGTCAAACCACTGAATAGGTTTGACTATAGTTCAAATAAACATCGGGACATTAGTTTGCAAAAGGTGCACTATTGGTGAAATGTTTAAGCAATAGATAGCACTTAAAGAGGTGAACTGACCGCTGTCTATCAAAGACTGCATCGTGAGCATAGCTACTCATCCATCTACTCTATCCATATCCTATACAATCTGGAAGATTTCTATATCAGTATTCTGTCTCCTGAGTACCTGCATCTCATTTATTATCTACCTCAGACTAACTGCACATACGGAATGTGTACAGCAGCATAATTCATAGTTTTATTTCATAACTTATTATTGTACACGGGAGAGAGAGCGAGGCGGCACGGTGACGCGGTGGGTAGCGCTGTCGCCTCACAGAGAGGAGGGCCTGGGTTCCATTCCCCGGCCGGGTGACCAGGTCCTCTCTGTGTGGAGTTTGCATAATCTCCCCGTGTCTGTAGTCCAAAGACATGCAGTCAGGCCAATTGGATATGCTAAATTGCCCCTAGGTTTGAGTGTGTGAGTGACTGTCTGTGTCTGTCTGTCTGTCTGTCTGCCCTGTGATGGACTGGTGACCTGTCCAGGGTGTATCCTGCCTTCCGCCCGATGACCACTGGGATAGGCTCCAGCACCCACCCGCGACCCTGACGGAGAAGCGGCTTGGAAAATGGATGGATGGATATATATATATATATCTTATATATATATTTATCTTATATATATATATATATATATATAATATATATATATATACACACACACACACACCGGCCACTTTATTAGGTACATACTGCTAGTAAAAGGTTGGACCCCCTTTTGCCTTCAGAACTGCTGTAATTCTTCATGTCATACTTTCAACAAGGTGTTGGAAACATTCCTCAGAGATTTGGTTGGTTATTTGAGTTCCTGTTGCCTTTCTATCATCTCGAACCAGTCTGCCCATTCTCCTCTGACCTCTCACATCAACAAGGTATTTTCGTCCACACAACTACCACTCACTAGATATTTTCTCTTTTTCAGACCGTTCTCTGTAAACCCTAGAGATGGTTGCACGTGAAAATCCCAGCAGATCAGCAGTTTCTGAAATACTCAGACCAGCCTGCCTGCCACCAACAAGCACGCCACGTTCAAAGTCTCTTAAATCACCTTTCTTCCCCATTCTGATGCTCGGTCTGCACTTCAGGAAGTTGTCTTGACCACCTCTACATGCCTAAATGCACTGAGTTGTGGCCATGTGATTGGCTGATTAGCTATTTGTGTTAACAAGCAACTGAACAGTACTTAATGAAGTACCTAATAAAGTGGCTGGTGAGTGTACATGCCATTTTCTATTGGCTGTGAATCTGTACTGTAATCTGTCAGGATATGTCTATGCTTTGTATCTCTGACAGTCAGGAGACCCTCTTCCAGTTGTTTTTGGGGCCTGATAAAATCCTAGTTTACTTTGAGTTTTAGCCCCCCCCCCACCCAAGTGTTGCAGATAATCACTGTTTCTGATTAGGTGATTAAGGTTTAGTTTGGGCCTCATGCATTGGTTGGTGTTTTCCTTTGGACTTTTACGACCTTTCACATACACCAGTCAGAGGAAACCAAAGCTCCATGTGTTGTGACATCACAACCACAACAGTCTGGTACATAGAAAAAAAGTGGATATTCTGGTCTTTCTGGCAAAAAACAGGCCTGATCTTAATTTATAGAAAATAATCCCATCTGAAAATGGCAGAATTAGTCCAAAAAAATAGCAATTTGATATTTTCCCCCCAAATCGTTCCATCAGAAGCATTACATTCTTCAGACATCTGGTTCCTATCACCACCACTGTGAACATTTCTGACTTTGTAATTTTCTTTAGTATGATTCTAGTTTACTTTGAGTTGAGTTTATTGGTTGATGTTTTCATTTGGACTTTTAGGCTCTTTCTGCGATTCAGCATGCAGGGCTTCTGTTGAATGCTTGTCCCATCAAGCCGTACTCTGCTGAGTGGAGCTTACCCATCTCTCCCATACAGTGCAGTGGACTGGATCACTCTATCAGACACTTTACACCAATCAGGACTGAGATTTCCTCCTGATTGTGTACAGCACTCTGGGAGTTTCTTCCTTTAGTACATTCACTGCTGTACTGAAACTCCCAGATGCAGTAACGATGAGGCTGTGGTAAATGTACACCATCGTGTGTATCACGAGTGGGTGGTGCTACTCAGAATCAGCTGGTACTTGACATGCTGTTTCTGACTTTTTCTGGAAGATCTTAACTTTTTGTCTTTTTTATGTTTACTGCCATGTTTATAAGCTACATAGGGGACAGTGAGCCATGTGAGATTCAGCCTGTGTCTCTTATTTAATTAAAGGGAAATTCTACTGATTTTACTAAATTTTTGCATAATTCCATCATTGCGGTGTCAACGAAATATTTCGATATGAATCCGTTGTAGAGTAATTTCCAGACTCTGACATCGGTTGTTGTTGTAAGAACCAGAGGTCGCCATGTATATAACAGAAATATAGCCGTTTTATTTACTATCCAAATCTACTTGTGAATCTACACGTCTTCTGAGTTTTAATATGTAATATTGATAATGCTATGTGTATTATTTTTTTCCCTCACAGCGCTCTGCTTGTACTCCTCTGCCATAAATGGATTAAAATAAGTGAATTAACAAGATGTTTTAGGTCAAAAATTGATCACAAAAGTGTTGCAAAACAGTGTCTCAGACATCAGGCAGTGTACTCTACCCTAACCCTAACCCTACACTAACCATTTTATGTAGTAACTTTCTGTGCTTTTAGAGGAGGACGTCTGGTTCCTGTCATCACCGCTCAGAACAATTCTGACTCATAGGTTTCTCTAGAATGCAGCATTTCACACAAAACCACTCTGAACGACTTTGTTTACATCTTAACCATTTAATTATGTGAACTTTTTGAAACCTTTTTGAACTTTTATGCCATATGTATGTGTGTGTATATATATATATATCGCTGTTGTCAGAAGAAAACCTTGTATCTCCAAATTTAGAACTTTATAGGAGAAAGAAAAAACATACTGTAGTTTTACTGCAAGTCAATGGAATCAGACATCTTCCCAATTCATTTTGGGCTGTTTCTTTTGCTCCATTCATCATGAAATTTACATACAATGTAAAGGGCAACAGGTCCTTTGAAATTATGTCAAAAACTGAAAAATGACAAAAATGGAGATACGAGGTTTTCTTCCGACAGCAGCGATATATATCAGTCACTATATAACACAGTGGCAGACACAAGCTGTATACAGACTCTATCAAGTGGCTCCCCAGTAGCTGATCGACTGGCTCTGCTCACTGATAAGAGGCAGCTCTTCATTCAGTAGCACTGCAATCAACTAATTAACAAAAAAATACATTGTGTTTGTTTTTAAACTAATTTAAATAAATGTGAAACTATCAAGATGCTGCACTGAGAGTGAAACAAAAACATCATGCTTATAAATAGAATGAATGAATTAGATGTTGATCAACGCAGCGTTTAATATGTTCTAATGTTCAGTTCCTTCCTCCAAATTATCAATCAATCAATCAATCAATCAATCAATCAATCAATCAATCAACCTTTATTTTGACTCGGACGTGCATTGAGGGCAACCCTCATTTTCAATGTAGCTGACCATTTACAAAAACAGGGACAAAGAAAATAATATCTATATTTAATCATTTAATCAATCATAAGGTGTAGTGGACCAAATTATAGTTCCTTAACAAGCTTGTTGCTACATTAGAGTAACGAAGTCCAGCAGTTCATTCTCCAGTTCCACACAGACCAACTGATGGTTTGGAAATTTAGTGTAGTCTCACCTTCAGAGTCGGACCAAATCAGCTGTCGGGTCTCGCAGCAGTGTTAGTGCAGCACAGTATACACTATTTAAATATGAAGAAGAAAATCACTGTATTCACAGTTTTTGATTTCGCACTACTGGTTCTTTTTCCTTTGTTACAACTGATTAAAAAACATTGTGACATATCTTGCATGCTGAAAATTTCTTGAAGTATTGCAATATTATAGTTTTGCTATAGTGCCCACCTCTACTGTAGACAACCAGGTCAGCTTAAAATGATAAGATAATAATTATGACTTCAGAGCCTTTTTTAGTTCTTAGCTTGAGAACAGCTTGGTCGATTCTGGTGCTTTCTAGTTGAGTTGTGAATTTAGTTGCCTTATAATTTTAGGTTGATCTGACTTTTAATTTTTTAAGCTGTAGGGGACCAGTTATTAAATATATAGACTTTTACAGTACAATCAGTGCTTATTAGTTTACCTGTTTTAACAAACATTGATCATACAGAGTGTGTTAAGTATGTACTATGTGATTGTTGACAGTAGGAAACTTAATTCATGCATTAAATAATTCATGACACTGGTCAGCATTTAATTAGATAGTATTTTGGTGGCCTTGTCAAGTCACGGAAAACATGTGCGGTACAGTTTATTAACTTTGATGGTACTACTGGGAGCTGTTATGTTAGAGTGCGTGTTACTAAGAGACATGCGAGTGGGCGTTCTCCTGGTTTCTTCATGCTCCTCCGGGATGGTCGGTGCCTCTCTGCTGCTGTGATTGACTTACAAAAAGGGAACTAAGGGCCTCTGAGTCCTTGAAGATGTACTCCGTATGACCCTACTCGAGTTGCAGGAGAGAGGTTTGCTCAGCAGAGATTGGCCGTCTACTTACCTTCATGGCTGTGTTTTCATTTGCATTTCTTTGTAGTCTGTATTCCACGTTTACGTGAACATCCGTTTTACTTCCTGTGCTGTTTTGAATAATCCACTCTTTGCGTATCACTGCTGTCAGAAGAAACTTTGTATCTTCATTTCTGTTGTTTTTCAGTTTTTGACATAATTTGAAAGTAGCTGTTGGCCTTTATACTGAATGTGAATTTCATGATGAACGGACCCAAAGAAAAGCCCCAAAATGACTTGGAAAAAAGTCTGGGTCCATTGACTTACATTGAAAATAAAGCAGGATTTTTCCTTTTCCTGTAAAGTTACCATTTTGATGAGGTTTTCTTCCGACAACAGCAATATTTTACTATGTGACAGATTCTTCACCTGGCTGCAAAAGTTATTTTCATACTAAATCTGATTTAGACTTTTCTGATTTAGGTTTTTCACTGGAAATCTTTTTACCTTCGTCTCATTCAGATTTATGATATGGAAATTTATACAGCAGTTAGTTCCGGCCGTGCAAGCTGATTGGTTGAGTGGTGTTCTAACCGTGCTGTTATTTCACCTTAACATCACAGGTTTTTCACAAACACTGTATCACTCTGCTGAGACGCCGTTGCTAAGCAACGACTCTGACAGCTGTAGGAGACGCTCGAGCCATTTGAACGTTTTTGCTTCTTATTTTGTGCAAAAACAGAAAACGGACACTTTTAAGATCACATTTGACCGACAGCTGATTTAGTCAGACTCTGAAGACGAGACTACACTAAACTCGCAAACTGTCAGTTGGTCTGCGTGGAGCTGGAGAACAAACTGCTAGCTGTGCAGTGAGAGGGTGGAGCTCATTACTCTGACATAGCAACACACTGCTTGTTAAGGAGCTATAATTTGGAGGAAGGGCCTCAACATTAAATCGTATTAAACGCCGCGTTCACGGCCCAGTTTATTCATTTCTTGTTGTATAAAAGCAACAGAACATTCCCAGGTCGTGTATTATCGCTATAACATCACGGCTGTGATGATCTATTGCGACCAAATCACAGCCATGATGTTATTTCACGATAACACACTCCCTCTCATTTTCTATTGCTTAAGTATACAACAGTTAGTCCAGTGACACAGTCTTATTGGTTGGGAAGCGTTCCACCCATGCTGTTATTTCGGTAACAGCATCTCTTTTGCCCTAACTGTATCATTCCACTGATCACTTGCTGCTAAGTAATTATGATAATAGTTACTAATTTTCTATTTCAGCTCACACAAAAACAGAAAATGGATACATTAGATAACTTCTAGAAGATGATTCTTGACCTGTTTGGTCAGATTCTGAAGAAGAGTATGACAACAGACCTTCAGCAGAATGGCTAAACAAACTGAAATTAGCCAGATGCGGAAACAAGATGAGCTTTGAAACGCTTTATGGACAGACTGGGTCAAAATGCATTCAGGTTCATCTGGCATATTTTTTAAAAGCTTGAGCTCAAATTGATTGTGACAGTTTTATGGCCGCATTCATAATGTAAACGGCAGCTACTTTTTGGTGTTAAGTATAGAAGGAATTTGATCCTTTGCTTCTTTTACAATTATTTGCATTAATTTCTCCTTTATTTTTCAGAGCTGTTGTGTGAAATCAATAGAACTTCTGATGTTATGCGTTTACACAAGACCTGGAGTGTTCTGTTGCTCAAATACTGTACATTAACTACGATTGCGATTATTATCAATAGAAAATAAACTAAATGGCAAAATTGTTTTGATGTAATGTTTTATTCATCTGGGTATAAAGTAAGTTTAAGGCATGGCATTTCCAATGCAGTCTAACCACAAACAGGGAAACAGTGTCAAGCTGACTGACTGGAAGTTGAAATCTAGTTACACTGTTGGCACATTCTGCCTGACATGCTATTAGTCAAAGCTTCTCCAGAGTAAGGAATTCCCCTGCTGTTCTTCTGTTATAATCCAGATGATGCAACGGGTGAAGACTCAGTCTTTTCTGGACTCACTCTGACGTCCCCATCCCCCTCACCCTCTGGCCCTGAAGAGTTGAGCTGGGGGTCAGTGGCACTCTGCCTTGATGTTCCCAGACAGGCATTCCAGATGTGTACTGACGGAGAGGTGAGGGTGCGATCCATCCCACCAAAACCTCAGACTAAACCTTAGCCGTCCCAGACCCACCTTTCTGTATGGGTCTGGACCAAGCAGTCAGAGAATCAGCACTGGACTAATTGAGCTGCATCCCAAATAATTCATTCCAGCAGCACAGGCTACTGTCGAGCTGGAGGATTTAGAGGCAGCATAGGCGACAGAGGACAGAAATTTGGGTGGACCACTGTGTAAAGTTTAATTCACGGAGAACGTGATTACTGGAGAACTAGAACAATAGACATGAGTTTATCTTGCATGTGAGGACTGTAAAAGTCATTAGGCATTGTTATGCATCAAATTTGACAATTCAACTGCATCGATTTCAGAATATTATAATCAGTTGTAGTTGATTGTAATAATGCTCAATAAAGCATGTGCTATTTTAGGGCATAGTTAAAGTCTCACACTGTTTCCAAATGTAAAATATATTTAAAAAAAGCTTTTAAAGCTTTTTAGGCTGTTGTTGTTATCTGTATTCAACACTGTGCAAATAGTTCCTTCAGACACATTTACATATTCAGTGAACATTTAAACATACTTTCGATTAATACCACAATAATCACATCTAATTGAATCATATTGAAAGTTTGAGGTTTCATGATGCATTAGAACTTCTCCTGATGAACTGTGAACAGAGGTTTACATCCCAATGGCCTATAGAATAAATAAATTAATTCCAGCCTGCCCACTTAAACATTCCTGAAGTTGCCATTGAATGCTTGGAATTATTTTGGTCTGTCAGAATTAGATTTATGGAATTGTCATCTACATTTTATACCAATATGACATTTCTAGTGCTGCCATTGGTTGCGGCTCACTGCACGGTCAGAATGCGGATACACTGTGTGTGCTTCAGTTTCTCATAGCGGTCACTGTGGTTGTGGCTGACTTAAAGCATACTAATCCCTGTGGTTATTTCCAGACGTTTCCCAGAACAAGCAGGTGAGGATATGTTTGGCCATCAGTGCATTTCTTGCACTCTAAGGCAAAATCCCAGAGAGTGACACAGTTTTTCTCCTTTATCTTTGTGAATGTTTAAATACTTGCACTGGATTTATGGTATTTTTCTGCACTGTCAGTGATACTGATGACTAACCTTTTTTTATTTCCCCCACTTCATTCCCTCAGCTCAGTGAAGGCGGGTGGCTCGTTTTACTGACAGATGACACCTGGAGGAAGCTGTGAAAGTAAAGATACCAGAAAAACACATTATGAACTGAAAAGGTATTACTGAAATTGTTTACAGATACTTGATATGGAAAGAGAAAGAACCTCTTATGTGTTTAGGAAAACCACAAACTAATGGCATTAAAAACGGAACCATTGTAAGCAATAAAAACCTGGCCATTTGTAAACAGTGATTAAAAGTAATTGCTGATAATTGATAAGTACATCAACTAATAGCAGTAATTGGTGTTAAATAATACAATCACTGTACATACTGTCCTGTAGGTCTTTAATCATTTATTTATGATCTGTAAACAACTTTGTAGCACAATTAAAAAAGCACTGACATTCTCCGAATCTTACATTAGATTTAAATGACAGTAGTTTCCTTTTAAACTGTAGAAATGTTAATATTTACTTTTTAATTCACATGTTTGTTACCACACTGAGTTTGGGTAAAGTGACATTTATGCGCTTGCACATCCACGTCAAAGTCCAGCTTAGTAAACTGCAGCTTCTGAATGGTTCAATAGAGTTTAGGGTGTGAATTCTGATTTCTGATCTACCCGCAAGTTAAAGACCCACAGCTGGGCAGCTGACCATCAAAAATACTTTCTCTTAATAGTCAATGATGATGTTTTTGGTTGTACTTTTTCAAATTTGACTTTTTATATAGCTTACTGCTAGGGAGTGTCTTTATAGTCATTTTTAACCTATTAAAAATGCATGACTTGCAAGTTTAAGAAAAACAAATTAAGAGAAATCGCCCACATAGTGGTTTTCTAAGGAAATGAGAAGTGAGAGAAGAGAGATCAGAAAGTTACTGTTCTAACTGTTGGGTCATCATGCAGAATCTGATAGATTTCCCAGATGTGATCAATAGAATCAGCACATTCTTTTATTAAAAGGCAATTTCCTTCCTTTTCTTTTCCTTTCATCTCGCAGTCAGGTAAGAGATGCAGCGCTGCACAGAATTTTACCTGTTGAAATTTTATCTGAGCCAAAATAACTTACATTAAACATGACAAATAATTAACTAAAGTTAACCAACGATGTCTAACTAACATCAACAAGGACATGCAGTACTGTGCGAAAGTCTTGGGCACCCAAGACACGTTTTCAAAATCTCTTTATTTGTGTAGTTTGTGTTTATTTGCTGAGAAGTGTTAATATTTTAATAAACTAAATTTCTAGAATATTAACGATTACATATATATATATATATATATATATATATATATATATATATATATATATATATATATAATAGTGATTTTCTGGATGTCAGTGTGTTTGTTTAACCATTTTCAAACCTCTCCTCGAGGAAGCCCAGTATTATATGTAGTTAATAAGCAACTCCTGGTTTGACCAATCAGTGCTTCAGTAAATTGAGCTCATGATGTAATTGATGATATTAACAAGTCTCTGTGGCGGCTGTGAAGGTGTCAAGGAAAAATATGGACCCAAGAAATTCTTGTTACTTTTTATTGTTTTTGTGTTTATTTGAATTATGAATGTGACGTTATTCTGATGTATATTGTGATAAACTCCCTGCTGAGGTCAATTGTGTAGATGCCTAAAACCTTCACACAGTAACTGTATTTCTTAAGAAAATTATGCAATTATTATTAATACTAGAGCTGCTAGAGGGGCTTCCACCAATATACTAGAAATTATAGCATGAATAAATAACATGTGGATGTAGCATTTGTTTTTTTTAACTTTATTTTTAAGTGCAGTGGTGAAAAAGAAAACATGACCACGCAAAAGTACCCAGGCATGCACCCACACCCTCACCCACACACACACACACACACACACACACACACAGACACATTCATCATGATATTAGTCAGAACACAGAAAGTGCTGTCCTGGGAGATGACTAAAGCTAATGAAGCGCTCATCATTTCTCCCCAACTTTAGCCTAACTCCTCCTCCGGCCATGCTGAGGATGTTTTAGATCGGACGGACACAGACGAGCTCCAGACGCACTCAGAAAGGAGAGGGTTTACTCCTGCCTTACACGCCTTCACTCCTAGTTCATTCTGTGGACCAGTGGACCAGTCCATCCTCACTGCATGCGCTTGTCAAGTTGGATCAAGAACGGTCTCTGCCTGTAACTCTAAACTACTGACTATGCAGGAATTTCTCCTGCTTTTGGTTCAAGGTTTCTAACTGTTTTTAAAGAGACACTTTTCAGCGGCTGTATTTTTGGCCGTTAGGGGTCTTTTTTGTCCTTTATTTTTACTGTGATTGATTTCTGGCCCTAACGGTCTGTCTCCTGTTTTTTCCATAGGAGTATTTCTCCTGTATGTCTGTTTATAGAAGTCTGTTTTCTTATATTTTTTGGCCGCTGGAATCTTTATACTGTATTTCTAACCATAGGAATCTTTCGCCTTTTTGTGTAAGAAGCCGTTCTTGCTTGTTAGCTGTAGCTTTGGTGTTCGTGGCTGTTGCTCCTGAGCCACTCTTCTTCCTCAATGCTGACAGAGTCGTATGGGCTGATGGGATCGGACATGCGAGATTTGAGCGCCATGCTGCCCGCTGTGCCCACTATCCCAGGGGCCAACAGCAGTGGGGCTCCACAGTGGGGGCCGATTATGGACTTTCACTCTGGAGCCTTACCCTCACACTCTTTCATCAAGCAGGAGCCAGGCTGGGGGGCGCCAGAAGTCCACAATGACCCGCACTGCGGCCTGGGGGCCTTCACCGTCCACTTCTCCGGCCAGTTGACAGGGGCAGGTGGTTGCAGGCACGGGGCCTTCCCAGAGGCACCGAACACCCAGGGCAGAGTGTTCCCCAGCGGACCTTACTTGCCCGGCTGTGCTGACAACACTGCGGCTCCACGGAACCAGGGTAAGCGACTCTTCTCTGTTTTCTGTGAACTCGGTTAAGGTCAGTACATGTTTCAATAAGTGCATGAAGACTTAGTGTACATGTGGACAGGCGTTTACAGTGGGATGCCGCAATTCTAAACACTCCATTTGTTTCAGATATGAGTGGGAAGGTGTGCCAGTGAACTTTAGGCCAATTTTAATAACATCGCTGCTGTCGGAAGAAAACCTTTCTCCACTTTTCACAGAATTTCAAAATACCTATTCCCCTTTACATTGTATGTAAATTTAATGATGAACGGACCAAACGAAGTGACCCAAAACGATTTGTAAGAAAGTCTGGTTCCATTGACTTACATTAAAAGTAAAAAACTTAGCTTTTTTCCTTCTCCAGTAAAGTTACCATTTTGGAGATACGAGGTTTTCTTCCGACAGCAGCGATATATGCAGTATTATCCTGGAACTATTAATGCATCACTCAAATTATTAACCTCTCACACAGCCTCAAAGAATAAGAATCTAAAATAGGGACATGATTCTATCAGTGGCTTAAAGGTTTCCTCTGTATTCTGTAACCCCCCGCGACCCTGACGGAGAAGCGGCTTAGAAAATGGATGGATGGATGGATGGATGTATACTGTAATGTAAGATGCTTTAAAAGGTCACACAGGCCTGATTTGCAGGGTATAGATTAAGTGGACAAAGTTTCAGTGCCAGCAGTGATTGACCATTAGAGATACAAGTCTAAAGCTATGCTGACCATGCACGCAAGAAACCGACCTATGGTGTCTTTATTGTTAGAGTAGCGCGTAGTAGAGCGTTAATACCATTCAGAAACCTCTGCCTTATATGATACGTGTGCTATTATCTCTGAAGTGAAATAATTCAGTTAATGTTTTTACCTCTGGCACAAAGGACATAAGATTGATGATATCAGTCGTTTCAGTTTTCAAGCTGTGGAGAAGCTTTTCTGCTGTATATTAAATTAGATGCTGAAAAGATGACGTAGTACCTTTAGGGTCAGATGTTTAGAGTGGGATGTTGCAATGCTAAAATCTCCCTGTGCTTCATATATACTGGAAAAGGGTTTCAGCATAGCGCTTTGTTGAACACGGGGACAGTTAACTATTTTTTTGGATTATGAATATGATCCTTGTATGATACCTCATATTTTCCTTTACCACTTAATGCATTTACTTGTTTTTAAGAAGATACCATTAAGAAAAGACCCCTCTTCTATTGTATATTTAATTAGATGCTAAAAATATCACAAATATCACGTAATAGTATTATAACATTTATAATAATTGTGTTTTGTGTTTTGCTAATTTCAGTGTTTAAAAGTGAATAAACGACTATGTTTTGCTAAGTTTGAATAACTATGCTTGAAAAAAATATTGGTCTAGTATTGGTTTATTAGCAGCTGCGTTTAGCATAACTAACGCAGTGGCTTTTTTTGATGTGTTGTGGATATTTTTGGGGGTTGAGGCATCTTTAATACAGTGTGCTGCACATTGTGCATGTTTGAAATATAAAATATAGCAAAATATTAACATATAGTATTTGAAATAGTGTTTGTTTAGTTTTGTGTGTGTACTTACATAACGCTGGGCACGAGTGAATAACCCACAGCAAGTGGGAACAGACTGTCTGCTTTGAACCTGAGATTTCAGCATCAAACCAAAATTACTGTGTTCTGAATTTGACCTCACTTAAATCAGAAGTTTCCTGACTTGCTCCAGCTCAGGGAACTTGCACAAGGATCCGAGCGTTTTGTTATTGCGTTCTAGTTCCCAGATATTTCATTTGTGATTTTAAATGAAGAACAAAGTCAAAATGACAATATTGCTGATTAATAGTTGGAGTTTATTGGTCTCGAGTGGCTGTCCCACAGGATGTTGGGTTCAATTTCCCATCACAAAGATAGATGATAAGCAGATTAAGAACCATATATCTGATGTTGTTTATTGTTTTTTGAGAACTGCGATGAAAATACTTTCTGCAAGGAGATGGGCTTCGGCCGTCTTTAGGTGGGCTATCACAGGTTTGACTTATACAAACGGACACTGCAGAGGATTGTGAGCCGCGGGGGATGTGCATACAGTCAGGGTGTATGTTTTAAAGGACCTGTATAATGTAATAATAAAATTTCTTTTAAAGTCAAATAAAAGTGTTTTAGCCTAGACTGATTTTTTAGCAGCCAATCAGAACAGAGCTATTTACATATCATCACTGTCCACTGTCATTTGAGCTCAGCTGTCCTTTGCATTGTGTGAAAAGTTCTTGGTTATTGGACCAATATAAACATGACAAAATTACTTAGAATAAAATCTCTTTCATTAACTTAAAGAATGTTTTTGCCCTCTCCTGTAAAGTTACTATTTGGTGGATACTTGTTTTTCTTCGGACATGAACCTTGACATGAAGAATCTTTGGACATGAACCATGAACCAAGAAGAAAAACTTCTTCGGTTTTCTTCTTGGTACATGAACCATATAAACATTATAATACAAAAAACCCAACTTTTAACGCTGTCATTCAGAAGTCATACAGCATGAAATCTGAAGATCAGGAGGCTAATCGATGGGCAGCACGTTTTGGTTATCAGATATTTTCTGTTCTTACACAAACTGGAGTTGCCTCAGAGTCAACACGAATGGGAAGTCCTAACGTCTTTTCCTCCTGTACTGTGTTGTATTTCTAAGTTAATCACAGTATTTGGGGAGGGGTGGTGGGGGGTGTCTCTAAACCAGAAGAGTGGTTTGTTCTAACGATAAATGGAAAACATGATATTATTGCCTAATATTATTGGTGGCTGCTGGTCCTCAGTGACGTAATCAAATATCAGACACTGCTATAGAGGCCACAGTCATTACATACTGATGGGAGACTGTAAGAAAGGAATTAGAGGTGTTTAACAATATAGTTGCCCTGTTGTACTACAAGTACATCTGTGCTATGAAGCATTCAGCGCTTGTGCTGGCTGCTCTGGTGGAATTAGGATTTTGGTAACTTATTTTTTATTACCCTTAAATCTGTTTTTGCGAGTGCTTGTGAAAAAAGCCAACTTTCCACTCCGCCACAGGAAATTCACTGTCAGGGCTCAGCGCTCTTAGAAATGTGCAATATCTACAACACGCAGAGGATTTGAAAGTTTAAGAAATTTCACCTTTTCTCTCTCTCTCTCTGTCTGTCTCTCTCTCTCTGTCTCTCTCTCTGTCTCTCTCTGTCTCTCTTTCTTTCTGTCTTTCTCTCTCTCTCTCTGTCTGTCTCTCTCTCTCTCTGTCTCTCTTTCTTTCTTTCTGTCTCTCTCTCTCTCTCTCTCTCTCTCTCTCTCTGTCTTTCTCTCTCTCTCTCTCTCTGTCTGTCTCTCTCTCTCTGTCTCTCTGTCTGTCTCTCTCTCTGTCTCTCTTTCTTTCTTTCTTTCTTTCTTTCTTTCTTTCTCTCTCTCTCTCTCTCTCTCTTTCACTCCCCCATCGCTCCCACTCTTCCATTTCTCAACATGTCTCTCATACCCATTCCTCTCCGTTTCCTCACTATCTTGTTCTCTCTCTCCTGCAGGTTTCGATGGTGCCCCGAATTATGGACACACTCCCTCTCACCACTCTCCACCTTTCCCGTGTTCACACCCTTTCAAACACGAGGACGCTGTGTCTCCACAAAGCACCATGGGTAAGCACACGGGTGTGGAAAACATTCGGATCAGTCTAAACTCTCGCCCGTTTTTATTCTTTATTTTTCTAAATTTATTATTCTATAACTGTCAGTAACATTTTGTGAGCACGTGGTCAGTATGAGTGAGAATGAGTGTGTGTGTTGAGGGTTAATTTATTAGCAGAAGGAGTTTGACATCTCAGAGACCCATTGAGAAACTAAAGCCTTTTACCCCCAAGCCATACTAAGGATGTCAAACTGAGAGTGAATGCTGTAAATAAATAAGTATTCACTCTCCAGCCTGCTGCTTTTCTCTCTCCCTTTCATCCATTCCCACTACACTTTCTTACCGCCTAGACCGAGAGTGTAAGAGTGCGAGAACGTACCTGTTATAAATGTATTGTTACATTAATGACTGTCACCAAAGACTGAGCAGTATTACAATATTTGTCGTTATTGTGATAAACGTCTTCACAATACGCCATAATATGCTTTTCTGAGTTTATCGTGGATATCGTCGGTGCACATTTCATTACAAAGAGAGCATAAAGTTGAAATTAAATAATGAACATGGGCACCAAGTGAAGACGTTCAGCTTTAATTTGATGATATTTACACCCAAATCAGGCAGTGTAGGAATTACAACCATTTCCACACATAGCCCACCAGTTTTACTGACTGCTGAGCTGATTCACGACCAGGTATGTTATTCCCTCATTATTTCACTTCCAGGTACGGAGATAAAAAAGTTTTCTTTAGTTGATTTCAAAAATGGCATTTGCAGCTTGAATCTGTTGCTGTTAACTCTCAATATGAAGTACAAAGAGCTTCACTGGCAGTGAAGCAACCATCATTAGGCTGAACAATCAAAACAAACCCATTAGAGAGACAGCAAAACCAGATACGTCTGACCAGGTATCTGGTCCATTCTTCAAAAGAACGAACGCACCGGTCAGCTCAGAAACATGAAGGCCCAGAGGACGAAGGAAAACAACCGAGAATTCTTTTCCTGGTGAAGAGAAACACTTCACAACAGTTGGCCAAACCAAGAGCACCTTCCAGGGGTTCATGTCAAAGTCAACAATCAGAGAAGTAACAACCAGAGTAAATACAGAGGGTTTACCACAAGACATAAACCAAAATCAGGGTGACCAAATTACAGTTTGCCAAAAAAAATCCAAAAAAGTCTGTACAGTTCTGGAACATCTTATGGACAGAAGAAACAAAGATCACCTTGTACCAAAACGATTGGAAGGGAAGAGTCTGGAAAAGGGAAGGAAGTACTCAGGATCCAGTGCAGACCACCTCACCTGATGTAGTGTTATGGCATAGGCACGTACTGCTACCAGTGGAACTGGTTCCCTTGTATTTATTGATGATATAATTACTAACAAAAACAGAGGGATGAATTTTGAAGTGTATACAGCTATGCAGTTTGTTTCAACGGTGCTTCACAGTGCAAATGCACAATGACCTGAATCATCTGTGAGGCTTTTGTAAGGTATTACTTTTGTAATGGCCAAGTCAATCAACTAACCTCATCAAATGAATCAGACTTACTGAAGGCAAAACTGGGAGCAAAACAAGCTAAACTGAAGCGTGCCACAGTAAAGGTCTGGCAGAGCATCTCCAAGGAAGAAACTCAGTGTCTTGTGATGTCTGTGGTTTCAGCACTTCAGGCAGTCATTGACAGTAAAGGATTTGTAACCAATTATTAAAAAACACAATTTCGTTTGGATATTTTAGTTTGTCTGAATACTTCTAAGCCTCGAAAAAATAAGGTGTCAATGTGTGAGAATGAAAGGTTGTGCTTTGAGCTTGTGTTCAGTATTTCATTGCGACTCCAGTATGCTGTGCTAGACAGCTAAAATAATACATTTGTCAATGTCCAAATATTTATGGACTTAACTAGCTTTTCTGCAGCTCATTGTGTAAAATGTTGAATACAAATCATTATTTTCATAGATTTTGATTTTGTTTCACTATTTTGCTCAAGCTCATCAAATAAAGTAAAAAAATATTGTCACACACTGTATATCGTAAAAACTTTCAGACTTATTGTGATGCTACACTTTTTGCCCCATTGCCCACCTCTACTGTTGCCATGAATTTACTGCAACACTGTTACATAGCGCACAGAATTGGCTGTTACATTGGCCTGGATGGCTGGGTTAAATGACCTCAAAAGATTAGTAGTTGTTACAAAATACTAAGGTGCTCTAAGATGTGGTCTAAAGAATGAATTTCACACAGGCAAAAAGTTTGGTTAAGGCCCAGTCACACTAGTGTTGGCAGTCAAAGTTTTGCAAGCAAATTCACAATAAATTTTGTTTAATTTGCTGTGGTGAGCAATATCATGTCATAAGTTTTCTTCTGTAAAGCTTCAGGTTCAACTTTGGTATACTTTGACATGCAAATTTTGTCTTTGGTCAATAGCACTACAAGAGCCAGTTTATAGGGAGCCTGGTCACATGACTGTGAAAAGCCGGAGGGCGACCGCAATCGAGTCCTCATTGAGTCGGGGTGCATGGTGCTAAATGGCAACTCAATGTTAAATTAATTTCTAACCATCAATTCCTTTCATTTTGAAAGGATGTATTCACCAAAAAAATTGCATATATATTTCCATTTTTCCAATGAGAAAATCGCTGATCGCTGATTGGTGAGTTGCTGAGCTCATTGGCTCATTGGTTCAAATGAATTCTTCTATAAATTCTACACATTAGCCCACTCATTTTGGACTCGCTCAGGAGTATCCTTTAGTATTTGACAAACCAGGAAGATGTTACTCAGTAGCAGATCTACTCACTACAAATCCTCTGGCAGTACTGCTTTGGCTGTATTGATCTCAGAAGGGGCCTGGTGTTCATATAGCAGCAGTGAAAGTCTGAAAAAGAGGCAATGATACTGTAACCAGTGTCGAAGCACTGGCTATAAATAAACACATGAAAGAGAGGTATGATACGGAGTCAGTCAGGAGACTGTATTATTATCTTTTGTGGTTTTACTGTTTGTGGTAAGTGAGTTAGCCAGTGTGTAACTGCAGTGTTAGCTTAAGGGCTGACCACTGCTGCACACAAGCCAGTGTGCAGCACTGTAATCGCAAATATACAGTCATGTGATGCAGTTATGTTCACGTTTTTTGTTTTTATCTTTTGTGGTTGGTTAGTTAGTTAGCTTGCTAAATGCAAGTTTTTTTGCCAGTTTTCCAGACCAGCCTCAGCCACACCCATTTCACAAGATGACATGATCTGCAAATGTCCAGGGTTTAGAGTTTTAAGCAAAGGACCAGTTACTCTTTAGTCTGAAATGGAGCGGCTTTATGTATAAATGAACATGGATTTTAAATATCCTTTCTTCCATATGTTCCTTGACTTTATTGCACAAATCTGAACTAATTTTTTTTGTCTGTTAAACTATATGGTTAAAAGGGAATTTTTCTTGTCCTAAATGTAGTTGTTGGATATGAATAGGTAAACATTGCCAGGGGAGTCGTATTGAGCCCTCACAGTTATGCTGGAGTCCTGTCAGAACATTGCTGGGGTGAGTACTTTAGGGGCTGGGAGAGCACGGAGCTGTTTGGATAACTGCAGCGGAGGAGAAGGCCACGCTCCACTATCTGCTCCCCAAAGAACAATCCGTTAGTCCTCCCATGAAATGCTTTGTTTCACAAGCAATCAGGAAAATAGGAGTAGGAGATCAAGGAAGTGTGATAGAGTCCTCTTTACTATAATCTCAATGAATCTGTGCAAAAGCACTGAATATTGAGGTACTTTCATGATGATTGACAGGCAGTGAACCTGTCAGTTTTCATCCAAAACGGTCACACGTACAGGATGATTCGAAAAGATTCATCCGATTTCAAAATGATTCATTTCACTTGTAAATCTTTACAGAACAATGCAGTGAACTGTAAATGGTTTAAATGAGCATAAAGTTTATTATGTAATTTTACAAGAGCTCAATATGAACCTCCTCCAGCTCTACGGACAACATCAACGCCATAGTCAAATTCATGACAGTGACAGTCAGAAACTCTATGGTCCCTCTTTCAATTGGTATGTGATTGGTTCCTAGATGCGACACGATTGTAAAAATATGGCCCTGTTTTTACAGGAGTATAAAAACATCACTGCTGAGATAACAACTATAAGCAAAAATAAGCTGTGACTCAGTGATTTATGTAAGTGTCTTGCATAAGTGTCAAGTGTCAGCAACTGTAGATGTTGGATCAGATTGAATAATCAGTATTATGACACTGTCAACCTGCATAATTGAGCTACGAAGTGGGGAAAAGACCGAAGCCTCTGCTCATGTTAACGATATGAGTGATAACTTTGTTGCTTATGATGTATTTACCTTCTCAAAACTGAGCTCTGTGGTCTGTATTACAGATGTAACCTGCCACTGTTTCTGTTGAGTAATCTAAAGCAAATCTCCTTCACAATAAGATAATAGAAGTGATACTTTATTACTATCGACTCTGCAAGCAAACATGTTGATTTGGTAATATACACTGAACCCAGAGTTGAGAAAACTATGCTGACTTTCTGAGTAGAAATTCCTAGCTGAGGGGGCATTTTCATTGTTTTTCCTAGTTGGAATCTCTGAGTTATGACAATGTTTGGTCACAAACTCCAGTGGAATGGAGCAATATTATTAAGATATTAGTTTTTCGGTAATTACTGTGAATCTAAGGTGTGTGTTGTGAGTTATAAGAGTGAAAAATTCAAGTGTGGCCCACATACAAACCCTTAGAGTTTAAGCTTGTTTGTTGTTTTTGTCCAGGTGAGCAGCAGTACCCGGCCCCGCCTCCTATCTACGGTTGCCACACCCCCACAGATGGACAGACTCTGCTTTTGCGAAACGCCTACAACAGGTACAGCAGTGTCGCTTTTCTGGGAAGTGTGTCCAGAACAGTTGTAGGGGCAGGGGTGGAAGGAAGCAAGTGGTTCATAGAACCTGCACAATTTAATCGTTATGATATAAACGAAGTCATGCAGAGTGGTTTGGTGTGGAGTAGTATATTGTAGAAAAACTAACAAAATCAGAACTTCTCTCAGTGGTAGTGATAGTAACCAGATGTTAAAGCATTCAATGCCTTTAAAAGCGGCAACAGATAAAGTTTTATTTTTTAATAAAACGGTTCCATTAACCCTGCCTGTTGCCCTTGATATTGTTTTATGTAGGTTTTTTTTGGGTTTTTTTGTCCCTAATTTTCTCCCCAAATTAGATGCACTAGTTAGGACTCCCCCAATCACACAATACCACCAGTGCTAGGAGAGTGAAGGCTAACACAGGTTTTCTCCTAGACCTGTGAAGCTCCACCACATCTTTTCAAACTGCTGCTAGCACAGCACCACTGGACAGCCGAACACACTCAGAGGAAAGCGTCCAACGCCAGATCTGTTACGTCAGCTAATAGACGCCTGTGCTGACTAGTATGGGAGTGATTGGGGGAGACAGGGGGCCATCCTACCCACCCAGAGAGCGAGGCCAATTGTGCTCTCTTGGACTCCCAGCCAAGGATGGCTGTAGCATCACCAGGGATCAACCCACAGTCTCCTGATGATAGGGCTACTTAGACAGTTCATGGCGGAGAGGGTTAACTACCATCAACAACATTATATAGAAAAACTAGGTTCATGTCGGTATGTTTCGCTGCAGTGCGCCATTTCATGTGAAACCATTTGAACGACTTTATTTAAATTTTAATGATTCAAATGGCAGTTTTGAGAAATTGATGAAATTCCCCTTTAATCAGATTTTTCTTTTACTAATTGTCCTTTAAATTCACAATGTGGTTTAGTGATTCTGTTGATGACCGCTCTGCCTCTCTGTCTGAAAATGACATGCATAGTCTTAAGTTTTATTGACCGGAGAAGTTAAAGAACCAACAACATAAAGACTGATCAAGAGTTGGCTTCTGACAGCCAATCCAGTTTCTGTGTGGCTCATAGAAATCCAGCATAAAGTCTGCGGGGAGCCGTGCTGTCTGTGCAAAGGTTAAGAGCTGCACAGCAGCCCTCAGCAGGCCAAAATACACTCAGCATGATCTACAGTCCGTTTCCTCCCAATTCCTCTTCCCTGCTTGGCCTTCCCCAGAGACTAGGAAAAGAGTTTCGGAGAAAGAAAGAAGGAGAGGACAGAAGTGGAGGCCTACAGAAGGAGATTACAGGGATTAGATGAAAGTAGGAAAGTCAGAACAAGAAGGAAAGAGGGCAGGTTAGTATGGTAGGGTAAAAAAACAGAGATGATGTTGGGAGGTCAGTATGACTCTCGAAGAGAAGAAGAAAACAAAGTTACAGAAAGGACAGGCTGGAAAAGTAGTAAACAGAAAGTGAAGCCAGTTGGCATTTTTCATCATTAGTAGTGCAGCAGTGAGACTGCATTCCTCGAAGTGTTCTCATGCTGTTTGGAGAAAGGGGAGATCATGGAGAACTCAAAATAAAGGAACTTGGGTTGATAAGGGTGGATGACACCTCCTCACCATGTCCCCCTCCTCACCACACACACACACCCACACACACACAGAGAGCTTGTTACTGCACTTTGCTCAGCCAGTGGCCCACAGAGCTGCACTCCACTGTGATAAAGTCACGTTAAAAAAACGAGCTAAAAGGCAGATTCCAGCTCATTTTCGTTAACCTTGAGTGTACTGGAGTGATTAGGAAGCATGTGCTCTCCTGGGAAAAAATGTCTACTGACTTCCAAAATACCAGCGTAATGGAAATGCACTCACTCCCCACTCATGATAATAAGATAAAAAAATTCCAGAGAAATATTAACAGTTCATGCATAATCCTTTCTGAAATACCGTTAATTTGACTCTTCAAATTAAAACAAAAGTTCATGCATAGTCCTTTCTGAAATACCGTTAATTTGACTCTTCCGGTTGGGGAATATTCATCTTTTCTTACGCCATGTGTGGATTTGCCTGTAGGAAATGTTGCTAAAAATCAGTTTAACCCATTTTTTCTTTTACCCCATGTTCCCAGTGTAGTTGATCAGGCATGATGTCTTGGAGGTCTTGGAGGAAGTTTTTGCTTTTTGAAGTACTACAAGGCTAATGTAGCTAATAAGTAATATATGCCTGGCCAATGAAGTGTTATAAGCTGTTCAGATCCCTCCGCTCAACTGAGCAGACTTACTGAAACATCCTTTGATCACTCACATCTCCTAGTGTATGATATAAGTGTATGATAGCATTCCAGAGAATTTTAGGAATACAAGCTTAATAGATATATTTAAATCCAAAGATAAGAACATACACTAGGATATGCTGGATGTACAGGGTTCTGTTGTTCTCTTATTTTTTGCAATTAGGCTTTTGTTTAAGACCATAGTGGTTTATATTTGCAGTGTTTTGCTTACACTACAAATTTAAAACATAAAAAAACTAACATAAAACAGTTCTATTTAAATACAAATGTTATTATTATTATTATTATTATTATTATTATGTAAATGAAGTGTCCACAACAATTTTAGGGGCAGCAGTGGAAGGAAGCAAGCGGTTCGTAGAACCTGCACGATTAAATGATCATGATGTAAACAAAGTCATTCAGAGTGGTTTGGTGTGGAGTTGCATGTTGTAGAAAAACCTACAAAATCAGAATTTCTCCCAGTGGTAGTGACAGTAACCAGATGTTAAAGCATTTTATGCCTTTAAAGTCTGCCTTGCAGAACGGTTTTTAATGAGATGGTTACGAATACACTGCCTGCTGCCTTTAAAATAATTTTACGTAGTTTTGAGACAAAAGTTTGGCCTAAAGTGCATTTTTATGTTCATCTCAGAGAGGACTATATATAAAACCTCAGACGTCACGTGAGTTCATGTCGGTATGTTTCTCTGCTACGCTCTGTTTCACCTCAAACCACTTAAACAACTTTGTTTAAATCTTGTTGAAATCTTGTTTAAAAAATGTTGAAAAATTGGTGAAACTCCCCTTTAATGTAATTATCTATTTCCTGATTGTCAATTAAACTGAAACCGCAATGTTGTTTTGTGGTTCTTTTGGTGGCTGCTCCGCTTCTCTTTGAAAAATGACATGCATAGTCTTCCCTGGAATGAAGATTCTCTGCAATTATTATTATTGTTATTATGCAAATGGACAACAGTAAATCACATAGACAAATCCACTGTGGAACTGCAAAAGCAGACTTTAGGACTAGACTAAACTAAGGACTAGACTAAGGCCAAACATGCCTTACCACGTCACTGTATATAAGGGTAAAAGGAAAAACTGTAAAATTGCCATCTGATGATTCAGTGTCATATGATGCTGTTTTAAGGCATCAAGTCTTGGGTTCCTCTAAAACTCTAAACTCTAAAATGTAAGGGCTCCAGAGCTACACAAGGGAAATGAGTCAACGAAATATCTGCTCATTTAGCCGTCAGCTGGGGAATTGGGTCGCATTTGAAAGCACAGTACTCACGGTTTCACCTTTGTATGCACAACAGCCTGGCTTATTAGCTAGTTCAGCACAGATTAAGCACTTCACACTCAGTATTTATGTATTCTATTCCCCTCCACCCCTCGCTGTATCATGATACCACAGGATTACAGCACTGTTCCAGGCACTATGGAGCTCCACAGCTATAGAGCTGAGGTGCCTCGCTGTTTCATAATGACTCTTGTGGTCACTAATCGTTCAGAATAGAAACAAACACCAACTTCAGCTTTTTTTATTGCTAAACGTCTGGCAGACATTTTAAAGCAGCTGGATGACTCACAATCCCATTTGCTGGCACTCAGTACTCAAACTGAGGAAACCGTATATGTTGTCAGTGCAGTTCAGTAGCTGATAAAAATAGTCATGACTGAAATGCTGAGACTGAACAATATCCCTTCCGATTTGAGAAAGGCATACTGGTGCAGTCCGGCTGAGGCCAAGTTTTAAATCTTGTTTTTAATATGATTTTAAACGGTTCAGGAATGACTTTGTATGTTGTTTGAAGTTCTTTTTATATAGATTTTACATCTGCAGTTGTGTTCTTGAGTGTCTTGAAAGGCGTGTATAAGTAGAACATTATCATGCATTTTTTCTGTCCTTCTCCTCATAGTGTTCTTTTTCTCCTCCCTTCTTCCTTCTTCCCTAGAAACACTGCTGTTACTTTGCCCCCCTGCTGTCTCTTCCTCTTACGCAGTGTTTTTGTTTTCTCTTCTCCTCTTCCAGTGATAATTTGTACCAAATGACATCCCAGTTGGAATGTGTGACCTGGAACCCGGTCAACTCTCTGGCCTCCACCATCAAGAGGTATGAATCAGTCCGGATGAGGCTTAAGAAATGGTCATTTTCTCCATCCAGTAAAGCTCCATTTAAAGGTTTCCTTTAGTGCTGTTGTTCCCTTGTGCCTTTTTTTTAAATCCATTTTTTCTGTCTGTTTAGATTATAGTACCATTCACCCTTTTACATGTCCAATTTATACAATGTAGATTTAAATATGTACATAATCTCTCAGATTAGACATCGAAAGGCATTTTTAGAACTTTTACTCAATATTTCAAACATTTAGGGAACAAGAAGATTGCTGTTACTGATTACTTATAAGGTTACTGTATAAAAAATAATATATTGTGATTAACTCATTACAATATTATTGTCAGTTAGAAGAGACAACTTGGATATTATTATTATTATTAAATGTTAATTGTTTGTGTTAGACAACTTTCTCATTTTAAAATCCTCTACAAATCATTTCACCAATCTGGACAAATCAAAAATTACTACTTTTTTTAACCCTCTACTGCACATGTTAGGAGAAAAATATATTCGATTCACTTTTCTTGCATAAAATGGACCTGATTATTAAATTAAATCATGAAAAAACATTTTTTAAAAATCATGTGTGCAGAGGTCATTTTGATGTATGTTGCCTTGAGGCACCATTGTGCGACAATAAGAAGAAATGATGTCAAGCTGTGTTCCCTGAAGTGGTGAGACCTGACTTGTGACTGGCTAAATCCATTCAATTATTGCATAGTGTTGCTTCTAGGCAACAAAGGTATTCCTGCAAAATCTCATAATAATAATAAAAAAAAATTAGACTGAACGTTAGAAAAGAGATTTAAAAGTGCCCATTAAGAGACAGCGTGACCAGAAACTTGCATTTTGTTGACAGTCGTAAACTTTTTCCATTATTGTTAACCCTGTCATTGTCTTTAAGTGAGGAAAATGGGTTTGTTGCCATGAGGCAACATTGTGTAATAGAGGGTTAACATCTTATTAGCTTCCCACAAATCATTTCAATCTGTTCTGAAGACACAGACAAACATATCAGGAACATTATTTGCATTTATTATTATTAACATTATTTTTACTTACAAAAATTGTATGTTATTAAGTATAATGATTCCAAACTTTTAAATGAAAGTGTACGTGCAGGCACTCTCCATCCAGGATGTAATGTATCTTTCTGACCTGGCTTGAAGGGGGTTATTCTGTGGTGGCTGACGGAGTGCTACAGATAGCCTCTTGTCGGGGTTATCTTCAAAGAACCGTCCTCAGTTTCACATCAGCACACAGCTGCACTGGAGTGTAAGAAAGGGCAATGATAAAATTATCATGAAAAAAGGCCTTGTTACTTCAGTATCTCAGAAGCAGCAAAAGTCATCGGCAGCTCAGTCTGATACCTGACCCCTTAAACTCCAGGAGTCAGTATGTGGGTTTACACTTGAATTCCTCACTCTTATACACTATATTACCAAAAGTGTTCACTCATCCATCCAAATCATTGAATTTAGGTGTTCCAATCACTTCCATGGCCATAGGTGTATGAAATCAAGCACCTAGGCCTGCAGACTGCTTCTGCAAACAAGCAAGGTCAGTGGATGCTGAGGCACATAGTGCGCAGAGGTTGCTACATACCTCCAAACTGTTCTCTGGAGTGATGAATCACGCTTCTCCATCTGGCAATCAGATGGACGTTCTGGGTTTGGTGGTTGCCAGGAGAACGGCACTTGTCTGACTGCATTGTGCCAAGTGTAAAGTTTGGTGGAGGGGGGATCATGGTGTGGGGTTGTTTTTCAGGAGTTGGGCTCGGCCCCTTAATTCCAGTGAAAGGAGCTCTTAATGCTTCAGCTCCTAGAGATTTTGGACAATTTCATGCTCCCAACTTTGTGGGAACAGTTTGGGGACCCTTCCTGTTCCAACATGACTGTGCACCAGTGCACAAAGCAAGGTCCATAAAAACATGGATGAGCGAGTCTGGTGTGGAAGAACTTGATTGGCCTGCACAGAGTCCTGACCTCAACCCGACAGAACACCTTTGGGACGAATTAGAGTGGATACTGTGAGCCAGGCCTTCTTGTCCAACATCAGTGTCTGAACTCACAAATGTGCTTCTGAAATAATGGTCTAAATTTCCCATAAACACACTCCTAAACCCTGTGGAAAGCCTTCCCAGAAGAGTTGAAGCTATTATAGCTGCAAAGGGTGGGCTGACGACATATTAGACCCTGTGGACTATAAGATTTGGATGTCACTCAAGTTCATATGCGTGTGAAAGCAGACGAGTGCAAACTTTTGGGAATAGTGTATCAGTATCGTATTACTTTTGCGATAAACCACTGAAAAATATATAGTTGTTTCTGAATACTAAGTCGTAGTGGACTACAGAAGTGAAAGGACATTGGCCAAACCCAGTTACCATGCAAATACAAATAACTAGCTTTGTGAGAGGAGAAGTTTGCTGACCTCTGAGAGTGGAGAGATGCATGTTTGTTCTGTTTGGTCCACTGCAGTTGGGGTTGCTTCTTGTAATATTTTCCCTTTTTAGAGCACTTGCCCATAGTAAAACAGAGTCACACAGAGAATAAGAAGAGATGGCACAATTGAATTCAGAATTTGCTAGAAGAACCTGGTGCACCATGGAGCCATGGCAAATTTTTTTCAGGGCTGATTTCATGTCATTTGCACCATCACTTGTTGCTGCCTGCACTCTCAGAAATAAAGGTAGTGAACTGTCACTGGGGCAGTAATCCATTTCCCACTGGGGTGGGACCCTCAAGGGTCCATCTAAGGACCTTTAGTCAGGGAACATAACTGAACCATAATCCACTGAAATGATATGTTCTAAGCTGTACTGACTCCACACACCCCGCCTCGCCTCCAGGCTTTTATTCTACTATTTTGTTTTAAAACATTCGGTTATGAGAAGGAACACATACCAACTTTTCACCTGGAAAAACTGATTTAAGGTTCACAATTGGAACTTTGGGGGCACATTTACATTGTTTGTACCTTGATGAACGATAAAGGTACATGCACAGAACCTTTATTTCTTACAGTGTACAGGATGTATTTCCTTAAAATGATGGTTATTGTGGTTAATTATGAAACATAATTATTATTAGAATGAGTTTTCTGGTACTCTTGGGAATATCGGTGAGCTTGATGCAGCTGGTTGTTCAGGCGATCAAAACATCATGCATACCATTTTAGGTTAAATTCTGGTGCACACAGTGGTTATGTATTAGTTTTTGGGCATTTTATGTTCAACAAGAAGAGAAAATAATTTGCTCGCTTTAAATTGCAAGTGCTTGAATCTGATTTTATCAGAGGTGAAATCCATAAGTTACAATAGAGAAACTGAAAGAGCCACAGAGGGAAGTATGTGTGTGTTTGTGTGGTGGAAGCCATAAGATGTGGTGAGAAGAGTGAGAAGAGTTTGGTCTTGGCTTTCACTCTCCAGTGTCCCAGCATACAGGAAATATGTTTTTTTTTAACTAGCTCAAGCTATGACAGGGATCTTTTAGGTCATGGATTCTTGTAGATTCTCTGGGCACTTCTGTGGATTCCACTGTATGCACAAATCTAAACATGTGATAGATGAATAGATAAATACAGTAGAAAGAAACTATGAATTTTGATGCAAATTGCAGGAGTAATAAATCAGCATAACAACATAACGAACATCTGTACATATCCGAACTGTACATATACATACAACTATGGACATTAACAGAATTTAGAGGACTTTTGAACAACATTTGGTAGATTTGAACAACACAGGGTGAATTTACTACCCAGTGCTTCATTCCAAAATGCGGTATACCTGTAACAAAAACTGCCTGCACTTTTATTGGTATAACAAAGCTGGGATTACACAGCATTGATATTTATTTTATTTGTGAAGACCACAGCCAACAATTAAGAAAAAGAAAACTCAACAAAGAATCTGGCAGATATTTCCTTAAAACTATTCTCAGCACTGGGCAGAAGTTTAAGTTTGACCGATATATTAAATGTTTGATGGCGTGTTTAGGGAACTCCAGAAAAAGTGACACATTTAAGTGACGCTGGATGACTTCCCCTTAAATATCTATTTTTTGTTCATATTACTGTTTTTATAATCTATATTTTATAGATGTTTATGCATCTGCATCAGTATCAGCACATACAGTGCTGTGCAAAAGGTTTAGGCACAAACATGTTGCTTAAAACCATTTACATTGGCAGTAAGACTTGTCATTAGAATAGATGCAAATAAGCATTAATACAGTAATATAGATCTCTGTTTTTGAAGAAAGTAGTGGATATCCTGTTTGGTTTGGACCAGATATCTGCTGGATGTTGTTAAAGTTCATCAGCAGCACACATGATTTAACATTGGTTTAAGATTGATTAGCCAGATCAGGTGTTGGATGATTACAGATCATACTAGGCAGCCATGGGGAGAGGTTCAAAAATGGTTTATGTAAAACATTGCCATACGTGAAATCACTACGTATCGTATTCAGATTTTTGGTACATAGTGATTCAAAAAGATTCACCCGATTTCAAAATGATTCATCACTTGGAAATCATTATAGATCAATGCAGTAAACTGTAAATAGTTTAAATGAGCGTAAAGTTTATTATGTAATTTTACAAGGTCTCAGTCTGAACCTCCTACAGCTGTTCGGACAACATCAGCTCCATAGTCAAACTCATCCCATACCCGATTGAGCGTGTTGGGTGTCGCTGCACTTGTGGCTCCTTTCAGTGCGATTTCGGAGATCATCCAGTGTTGTGGACCCCACGACGAGCTGTTGAAGGTTCAGTGATGATGAGTCACGCTGCACAATTATGACAGATTCACTCTTATTGAAGTGGAGAACACAGAATGATCATCGCGTTTCTTCGCTATGACCCCCTCTTTCAATTGGATTGTGATTGGTTCCTCGGTGCCTCACGGTTGTAAAAATATATGGCGCTTTGAAATCGGATGAAATTTTTTTTCCCCACCCTGTTTTTATTATACACTGTGTTTTTCAGTGTTATTGAACTCTTAATGAACAGATACACAGATTTCTAAAAAAATCTCATTTACATTTACAGCATTTGGCTGACGCTCTTATCCAGAGCGACTTACAGTTTGATCATTTTACACAGGTAGGCGGAGGTAGTGTTGGGAGTCTTGCCAAAGGACTCTTATTGGTATAGTGTAGGGGGCTTGAACCCCAGTCTACAGCATAGAAGGCAGAGGTGTTAGCCACTACACTACACCAACCATCTCATTGTATCAGGTGCCCAAATCTTGTGCCCATTACAGTATGTACCTGAAAAGTATCAGGTATCAGTGCTGGACCACAATTTCCATTTCAATGCATCTCCTGATGATGATATAACCGAGCTGTAGTGTCTTTTATATTTACTTTCAGAAAAACAGATAAAGTTAGTCTCTCTAACTCACCATGTTGTGAAATAAACAGGGAGTTGTGGTGGAACTTTTGCTCAGTCATGCAGTTCAGTTTAGATAAAGTATCTAATTCTGGGTGTGGTGGAATGCACTGTGTGTTCATCAGAAGGAGAGAAGACTGAGCTGGCTTACGAGCAGGGTGGATTGTGGGGTGTGGCTGTAGCAGTGTGAGAAAGAGGTGAGATTGTGTGTGTATATGTGTTTCATTTCTGTGAAATCTGGCGTTTGGATGGGCGGTGTGGGATGGAAGACAGAATATTTATGGCAGTCCAGATAATCACCATGGTTATAGCCTCTTCACCCCCGTTGCCATGAGCATGTGGTGTTTGTGTGCTGGCTGTGAGGACAGATGGATGGAGTGAGGGATGAGGGCTCCAGAGCTGTCCGATTGCGCAGTCTGAGATGTTGAGCTAACGGGACAAAAGAGGCTTTATGGAGCCTTAACAGTTCATCAGGTGCTGCCTACACATTCACGCTGACCCTGACCTTCAGCTTTCCCCGCTGCCTCCCCTTTCACACGCTCGATGGTCTAAGTGCTACAGACGGGTCCAGGCATTACCCAAGGGGGCTGGCAATGGACTATGAGCTCAGTTAGAGCAGTCAGTTCATTTTCAGAAAACGTCTGTTTGACATGATGCGCACAATATTAGATACACTGTTAGATGCTGCGCAGGTACATTTTTCACTCGTCAAGGTACAAACAATGTAAAGGTTCCCTCAAAAGGTACAGCAGTGTTTTTGAAGTCCAATGGTGAACCTTTTTTTTTTTTAGGTTAAAAGTTTGTGTTTGTATCTTTTCATAAACAAATGTTTCATTAAAACAGAACAGTAAAATAAAAGCCAGGAGGTGAGACGTGGTGTGTAGAGTCAGTACACCTTAGAAAATATCATTTCAGTGGATTCTGGTTCAGTTATGTTCCCTGACTAAAGGTACTGAGATGCACCCTTGAGGGCACCACCCCACTGACAAGAGGGGGACTGACCCAGAGAAACTTACATACCTTTTTTTTCCCCTGAGAGTGTTGAAGACAGCTTTAAACCCCTTACTTGGTAATTTGCCAGTCAGTCGGATGCTACATGAAGCATCATTATTTTTGAGAGTGTGGTTTGAAAAATCGAATTTAAATTTTCCCCTTGCCATCAATTTTATCCATCAGCCAAGACATCTTCTTTGCTTCTTTAATTTTCCACTACAGGGCTAATGCAGGTACAAGAATCGGGGGCTTATGGACACCAGTTAGCTTTCAGTATAAGCCTTCATCGCTTGTTAGCTACATTAGCCTTGTAGCTTCAGTGCAAAGCTAAAGAAGCAACTTCAGACAAAAAACAAACATGTCTCTATTCATGGTCCATGTTTGGGGCAAAGGGGACACTAAAGTAATTGCTGAGCTATTCCTTTGTGAACACTTTAAGCACAGAGTGACCTGGTCAGAGTCATGAGTCATGACAATTTTTTTTTTTTTTTTTTTTTTTAAAGAGTAAAGGGTTCAGGGTGACCCTGTGAAGTTAACAGACCCCTCTCTCTGTTTTCTCTGTTGACGTTATCCAGTCCCAGCACAGGGTTTGAGAGTGAACCTTCTCCGGCTGCTGCGCCCGTAGTCTACAGCTGCAGTGCCCAGTACCACATACATACACACGGCATGTTCAGAGGAATTCAGGTGGGTGCCTGCAAATCACACACACCAACAAGCATGTGTTTAAGAAGTATGTACGTACATGTAAGAGTACAACAGTCTGATTGGTTGAAAAGCACACTACCCTTGTTATTTGTGATAACAGCATTGCTTTACATGATACCTGTATAATAACGACTTGCTTTTTACTGTAGCTAACCATTAAAATTTCTACTTCACTGCATAAAAAAACCCCTGAAAATTGACATATTAGATCAATCTATAAGATGATATTTGTCCTGCAGGCCATTTGGTCAGATTATCAAGAAGAGTCTTGACAGCAGGCCAAGCTGTGATGGCAGAACAACTGAACAAGCTAAATTTAGCCAGAAACAAACAGAACACAGTTCAGTAAACAAGATGCTTTACAGACTGACCGGAACAAAATGGTTTTCATGTTAATCTGGCACATATTGAAAAAGCTGAGCTGAACCTGATCTTGAAACACTTTCGTAGCTTTATTTGTAACTTAAAAGGCTAGTATTTTTCTTGGCAGAATGAAATGCCAGTGTTAAAGCCCATTTGATACAGTGTATGCTTCTTTCCTTTTTCTTTATTTTGCAAAGCAGTAGAACACACGTTTGTGTATTATTTTGAATAAGATACAACTACATGAAGAACAAAATGAAATACTGATCTTTGTTACTAAAACTCAGAGAACAATGCTGCATGAGAAGCTCGGCTGTAGCTTTGTATACCACACCTGAAGTACGACTCCTTGATGTGTTCTTAGACTCTAAGCTTGTTTTATCCTGCATGTAAACGCAGTCACTAAAGTAGCTTTTTAGAAGTTGAGAATAATGCTCAAGTTTTTTTCTGTGCAGAGAAACTTGTTCATGTATTTGTTACAAGCAGAGTTGATCACTAATGATCTTACTGGACTTCCTAAGTAAACAACACATCCTTTGCAACTTGTACAAAATGCATCAGCACAGATCCTAACAAAACCAAAACCAAGTTCACATCACTCCCATTTTAAAAGAACTGTACTGGCTACTTGTATCTTTAAGGATAGATTTTAAAGCTCCAAATGACCCTAAAGCTCCACTTGCCTCAAGGAATGACTGTTTGTTTATGCTCCAGCTGGTGGTCTTAGATCTGCTGATACTGAACTTCTACAGATACCTTCTGTAAAAATGTGTAGAGGCATCTTTTGGTTAAAATGATTTTTTTTTTATCTGTCTCATTGCCTTAAAATATTTTAAATTAATTCTCAGTTTGCTCTGTTACTGTTTAGCTTTATCGCCTGCCTACCCAAATCACAGCCATGTTATTCATGAAAGCATAATCTATATCTATCTATCTATCTATCTATCTATCTATCTATCTATCTATCTATCTATCTATCTATCTATCTATCTATCTATCTATCTATCTATCTATCTATCTATCTATATTATCTCCTATAGGCATAACATTATGACCACCTCCTTGTTTCTATGCTAACTGTCCATTTTATGAGCTCCACTTACTATATAGATGCACTTTGTAGTTCTACAGTTACAGACTGTAGTCCATCTGTTTCTCTGATACTTTGTTAGCCCCCATTTACCACCAACAGTGCTGCTGGAGTCCAGCAGTGACACTGAGGTGTTTAAAAACTCCAGCAGCAGTGCTGTGTCTGATCCACTCAGACCAGCATGACACACACAAACACACAAAAACCACGTCAGTGTCACATCAGTGCTGAAAATGATCCACCATCCAAATAGTACCTGCTCTGTGAGGGTCCATGGGGGTCCTGACCACTGAAGAACAGGGAAAAAGGTGGTAACAAAGTATCAGAGAAACAGATGGACTATAGTCTGTAACTGTAGAACTACAAAGTGCACCTATATAGTAAGGGGAGCTGATAAAATGGACAATGAGTGTAGAAACAAGGAGGTGGTCATAATGTTATGCCTGATAAATGTATAAGTGTATAAATGTAAGTTTAAATGTACTAAAGTGCAATAATAATATGCCCTATATGTATATATATGTATTGAGGTATCAATGCTATGTATATGTATTTTGTTAATGCAGATTAGCTGTTTTTCTCAGGTTTTACTAAAAAGGACAGTTTAGACATAAAAAGAGAAAGAAACAGACTTGCTATCATCATGTCCAGGTTCAGCTAAAGGTCACTAATTCCCCTCCCACCCAGAGAGCCTGCCAAATTTTGTTGAAGCCAAGGCCAGCAAGCTCTTCTGAAGCGTGTAACTGAGAGCAGCAGCAGCTAGTGTTTGACTGGTCAAGCCTGACTAGTACTACATCACCGCCTGGCCCAATTCCGCAGGAGAGAAAAGCATTAGCTGGATACAAACACGGCGCTTATTAAAGGTCGCGGCCTGCCAGAGCAGCGGAGGTGTGCTGAACAGCCTCTGTCACAGACAGCAGAGATATTGCCTGTCCCTGACTCCATTAGCCATACAGATTGGGTTTCCATACACCGCCTCAGTCCCTGCTGATAAATCATTAAGACTTAATGAACATCTTTCAGCGTCTGAAAAAACAAAGATCCCCCTGAGAACCAATGTGTGCATTTCCACCACTTTCTATCTTTCTTCTCTGCTCTCCTCTCTGGGCTTTTAAAAGCTGAGCTGATGTTTAGCAGGCTTCGGGCTTTGAGTGTTAGGATGTCTAACGAAGAATTGACAAACACAAAGAATGTTAATAAAAAGTAATTTTAGTAGTTAAAAGAAAAAAAAAAAAAAAACTACAACGTACAATATCAGTCAAAAGCTCATGCCTAGCTGACGTGTGTTTTTCATTATCCAGAAGACATTTTAATCTAAAATGTTAGTGATTTTTAAGACCTGTCTATGTTTGAATGTATTTCCAATTCCAATATAACATTCTCCTAAACATGTAGTTTTTCTTAGGCAGTGTGATCTTCAAGCCTGTTGGAAAAGCTTCCAAATGGAAAGTGCGAAGGAAATTCAACATTCCTTTCAGAACATTATTTAGGAAGACGCAGTCAATCATAGCTAACATTTAAAAGGCCTAACACTATCCCTGCCTTTGAACAAGACACAGCCAGTTTTGCTTGATTCAATTTATGAATTTGGCTAATGCTGTTTGAAAAACCAGAAACAAGCCAGTAGAAACAGTTCAAAAAAGGCGGCCCCAAAATAAAACCTTCATGAATAAAACGTAAGGCTTACAGAGCTATTCCTCAACTTAAATCGAGTCCAGTCTCTCTAGGTCAGGGTGAGTCTCTCGCTTATTCAGGTCAGTTATCTTTATTGATCATAGTGTAATCAGATCTTCCAACACACAGCTTCCTAGGCTTGCCCTGCTCACATTCACGGTCAACGTCACAGTCAGCTGTTGCAGGTAGCACACTGGCAAATTACATGCAAGGAAAGACACAGAAAATCTATGGATATCACAGGAAATGTATGTTTGAAATGACTATAGTTATGTTAGTTCAGGGGTTGGCAACATGCGGTTCTTTTACTGCCCTGTTGCGGCTCCACTGCAGAATTAGATTTTAAGGTAAAAATAATATAATCAAAATATACTATAATAAAATAATCCTCCTTTGCAGCAAAATAAAGCTCTGCTGATCGTTCAACACAGTTTTAACAATAAATGGTCTTAAACACTGGAGTTAATGTAAAAGTACTAATTCACCCTTTAACCTTGAAGGGTGGGCTCACAGACTGCACCGCAGACAACAATCATGTCTAGGTAGTAGCTAAAGAAAAAGCAAGAGAAAGATTTAAGATGAACATTAATCAGTTAGAAATGAATTTATAATCACTCCAGCCAGATTCCTGATATATTTAATCTGCAATGAGAAACTGTCAAATGCTAAAACGTCGAGAATATGAAGTCAGCTTCTCATAAAATGTTGCCCATTCCACCTTAAATGGTGCAGCAGTTACATTCTGGCACCTCTGGCACTATATAAGGTGGAACGGGAAAATTCAAACAAGAAGCTGGCGAATGAGAAGCGACTTCAGTCTCGTATAAAAAAAAAAAATCTTAACATTGAGAGGCATTTTTACAAGAAACTGTTCTACTTTTGTACTTTTGGAAATCTAGTGCATCAGCACATACTGAGGCAAATCATCAGCACATACCGAGGCATATTTACAGCCAAGATGGTAAAACGGACATAAAATGTCGTGGCTCCTAGGTGGTTTGGACAAAATGACTCTTCTTAACATTTGGGTTGCCAAACTTAGACGTGTGTTAGAGACCTGAGTTATGCATGTAACAACATACATTGTAAGCCAATAACTGTAAAGTATTACACACTTTCATAATAGGAAAAAATATAATGCCTTACTTTATACCATGTTACCCCAACACTGTTCAAGTGTGTAGTACACCATCAGCACAGTGCAAAATTTACGATCAAATTTCTTTATCCTGAGTATTTTACATTTCATATGAACTGTTAGGTGGTATTTACTTGCCTTATGTTTAGGGAAGCATAAAGGGGGGGAAAAAAAACTTGGTAACTATAAACTAAGACTATTCTCACAAAGCGTTCATGAATGGTTTAAAAGGAGTTTATGAATGGTTCTTCATTGGGTCTTAAAGACCTTAAAAACATTAATAAGCATTTACAACACAAATACAAAGGACAGCAGTGACCTTTTGTTTGGCCAATAGTGCAAATAGGGCATTTATTTATACCAGATACATTATATTTCTATCAGATTTTGATGTTTACTGATCTTACTTTGTCATCTTCATCATTAGCATGAAACCTGTCAGCTTCATCACATTCATATTGATCAGATATAACAGCTCTCTTTTGCTAATTGTTATAACTGCTTTTTAACGATTAATGAACTGTGTATAACCTAACTAATAACCATTAAACTGTTTTAAACCATTTGGAAGTGGTACCAAAAAATTAACTGATCTCTGCCACACTGTGTCCTGCTCTCTAGGATGTCTGTCGAATGCCCAGCATCACTCCCTCTATAGTGCGGTCAGAGAGCAATGACAAGCGTCCGTTCATGTGTTCGTACCCGGGCTGCAGCAAGAGATACTTCAAACTGTCCCACCTACAAATGCACGGGAGGAAACACACAGGTAGCACACAGAGATACAACCCTGCTTTCTCTCGCCTTTCTTCCTCTGCTGTGTTTTTATAGGCTTACCTGCTGGTCCAGGGCCCTGGCACAAGCGGTCATTATTTTTTTGGACATATTTATCCAAACAATTCTTTGCTCTGTTGCAAACGAAGCTGCTAGAGCTAAAACATTGCTTAGAAAAGAGATGAAGCTATTTTGAGAAATTCATCTGGCAGCAGTGTTTCGCAACCGTGATGTTTATACAGATCAGACACGCACACACAGGGTCAGTCAAGGGCCGAACACACTGTAGTAACCATGGTCTCTCACCCAATTACTTAGAGCCACTCCCAGCTTGCCTATCCACAGAAAGCAGCACTAAGCATTAATCAAAGCTGACTCATTTGTTCAGTTGTAGAGTTTAAGCTCTTTTCTCAGGGATCTTTTAAATCTCTAATATATTGTGTTCCTGCTTTTTACTGTGCATACATACATAGAATTTCACCGTTGTGGGACTAATAAAGGATTTTCTTATCGTATGCAGTACATCAATAAAAGGACAACGTCAAACACCTTGAGACCAACATTATAATCATAAATCACAAGATGGTTAAACCAAACAAATCACATACGCAGGCTTGCACTGAGAAAAATGAAAAACACCTCCTGAGCACCGTCATTAACTAATCTTTGTTCATCCGTAATTGTCTTTGGGTTTTTTTTTTTTTTTTTTTTGGGTGGTGGATCATTCTCAGCACTGCAGTAACACTGACGTGGTTTTGGTGTGTTAGTGTGTGTTGTGCTGGTCTGAGTGGATCAGACACAGCAGTGCTGCTGGAATTTTAAACACTGTCCACTATTAGACACTTCTACCTCGTCTGTCCACCTTGTAGATGTAGAGTCAGAGATGATAGCTCATCTGCTGCTGCACAGTTTGTGTTGGTCATCCTCTAGTCCTTCATCAGTGGTTACAGGACGCTGCCCACAGGACACTGCTGGCTGGATATTTTTGGTTGGTGGACTTCTCAGTCCAGCAGTGACGCTGTGGTGTTTAAAAACTCCAGCAGCACTGCTGTGTATGATCCACTCAGACCAGCACAACACACACTAACACACCACCACCACGTCAGTGTTACTGCAGTGCTGAGAATGATCCACCACCCAAATAGTACCTGCTCTGTGCTTTATATGAAATCTGAAAGTTAATAGAATAATAGTACAAATACAAATGATAGAAAATACAGTAAAAGAGACTCAATAAATCTCAGCATGTGTCCTGAGTGAATATGTTTTAGTCTGGACTTAAATCCATCTGCATTGTGATATTCTGCCCTTCGCCATCACAGTGTTTTCTGCTATACATTTCACCAAACATGAAACAGCGCCCCCATGTGGAATTTCTGTGCTGAAGTCTCACCTTCTGCTCTAAGCTACTGGGCAACTGTGGATTAAAACCTAGTCTTGGACTAAACTGCAGGGCTAATGGCAAGCCACCACTGTAAACGGTTTCTAGGCTTAGGCTTAATCTGAGTCTGGGAAACTGGCCTTGAAGACAGTTTTGTGTAGTTAAGTCTTTGTACTTTGTGCCTGTGCAGGAGAGAAGCCCTACCAGTGTGATTTCACAGACTGCGGCCGCAGGTTCTCTAGATCTGACCAGCTGAAGAGACACCAGCGCAGACACACAGGTCAGACTGAACTGTCTCATTTACTCCCACTTCTTTGTTCTCTCATCACCTTCATCTTCACTCTCACTCTGTGCTCTGTGATGCAGCTGTCCTGACTTAGTCCATTATTTCAGCCGAGCAGGCCAGTGTTTCCCCATCTCTCTCTGTCTGTCTCTCGAGCTTCGTCCATATCCTCCCCTTTTTTCCTCCTGTAGGAGTGAAACCCTTTCAGTGTGAGACGTGTCAGAGAAAGTTTTCACGCTCAGACCACCTTAAGACCCACACCCGGACTCATACAGGTAAAACAAGTGCGTAAACCCATTTTTCTTCCACGCTTCTCTAATTTGAGTTCAGTTTCAATAGTTTGTTCATATAGCTTAATACAAATCACCACAGTCATATTAAAACCTTGTATTAGTGTCGCAACAGTTCCTGATGAATGAATCAATAGAAACAGTCCATTACTTAGAATACGCAGTCTTATTACATTAAAGGGGAATTCTGCTGATTTGTCAAAATTTCTGCATTATTCAGTTGTTGAGATTTCTTGGATGGTTTGATATGAAAGTTTTGTAGAGAAACTTGTGTTTTTCTGTACAGTGATGGTGATGGGAACTGGGGTTTACAGTGAGTGTGTGTACATGCACATAATAGTCAGATAGCTGCAGTAATCAGATAATGGAAAACTCAGGGTCTATAGCAGTCAGACAATAACTGGATTTGTACTTTGCAGCCAGCCAATGAACTCACGGAAGAAGGTGTGACGTAAACATAAAGAGACAATGTAAACTCAAACTTATTTGAGTTTTTGTCAAATATGTTTTTGGTTTCAGCATCACTCCGAAAGTGTTTTGTTCCCACCCCGCGGACATGTGTTAAATGCTGCTTGCTGTTTCTGGGACAGTGCTCTGTTTTTGCAGACTGAGAAAATCTAAAGAAATCAGAGTGGGGGTAACCATGTACTGACAAACCCAATTACTTGGCTAAAATCCAGCTCTTTTTACCAGATACCTTCCGAATCAGTATCAACACCAGTACTTGCACTTAATTACAGTATCGGTACATCGGCAATGATTATACTGAAACCTATGGCCAATACCACAGAGCAGTTTCTGAAGCGTGCATGAGCGACAGTTGATAAAACCTAACATGTCGGCTGTTTGGGTTAACAAAGAGCAGTAAAAGTGCTCATGGCAAAATATGTAATGCCAGAATTTCATGGAAAGGCAGTATTAGTTGGTGACATGCCATTAGAAATTCTTCCTAAGGTAATTGTTTCATTGACACTGTCCCACCTGTGATGCTCCTCTGTCGGTGAACTCCATTGGTCTGCTTGTGCTATAAGCCTGAATAAATGACTGATGACTATTTACTGAATTTCAGGAGGGTCTGATGAAAGATGTAGTGCGAGTAAATGAGATGCACGTATGAGACACATGACTCAACATGAAATTCAGATGTGAAACCCAACATTCAGCACCATTTCAGTCGAGACGTGTGATTATATGTACAGACAACAGATGTATATAAATTATTCTTTTATTCTGTTTTGAACCATTTTAAAAAATATTTTGCATTTGCTTCAGTTGTTAAATACAGTTCTTATTACTAATTATACAATAGTAAACAGTGTATGTAGTTTACCACCTCCTTGTTTCTACGCTCAGTGTCCATTTGATCAGCTCCACTTAATATATAGATGCACTTTGTAGTTCTACAGTTACAGACTGTAGTCCATCTGTTTCTCTGATGCTTTGTTACCCCCTTTTACCCTGTTCTTCAGCGGTTCTTTAGTGCGTAAAGTTTTAGGAAACCCTCAAATATTATGGCTGAATCTCAAATGGCTCCCTACTCTCTACACGGTGCACAGCATAGGCCAGGAAACTGGGCTCAAATAGTGCTCCAAGTGTTAGATAAGAAGTCGTGTGGCTAAATATAAATGGCTTTCCGTTTGACATATAATGCAGTGTTTGGGTGTAGAAACCACTGAAGCCATTGTTGAAACTACATTGGCTGGAAGTTGGAGTTGAGCTGTAATAATGATTTACACCAGTGCATACTTAACAACAGCCTGCAGTACCATCACATCACTAGAAATACATAGTTCCCCAGGTTTCTCTTATCTAATAAGAGTAGTGTAATAGATGGTTAGTCCACTGTTTCCACCTACGCTCATAAGAACTGAAAGTACGGCTGCAGTTCCTAAATGGAGGCGCAGGGAGCTGAAGGTGCACATAAATTTTCTTTGGGTATTTTTCCTTTAATGCCCTGTAGCTCTCTCTCTTCACCATCAATCAATAAAAAAAAACAAAAAAACAAAACTTTTTTGCAGAAATTGGGAAGCTGGTGGAATTCCCCCTTAACGAACATCAAAGTTAAAAATGTTACTTTGCTCCTTTATTAGTTACCATGTTAGAAATGCAAGGTTTTGCTATGACAGTGATAAAATATGTAATTATGATGAACAGTTTTGAAGTGGGATTTCTGAGTCTTAACACTTTTTAAATTCGCTTTTTCTTTCTCAGGTGAGAAGCCATTTACCTGCCGCTGGCCGAGCTGTCAGAAGAAGTTCGCCCGTTCAGATGAGCTGGTTAGACACCACAGCATGCATCAGAGAAATGTCACTAAACTGCAGTCAAGTTTCTGAACACACTGAACATATTAAGCAGTCATTCTGGCATGGAGAATCATTTCTGCAGAACATGATGACAGTGGTGCTCGTGAGTGAACACCCCAAGATTACATTTGTTAAAATCTCCTTGGGATATATGACACACACACACACCCCCACACCCACACACACCCCCACACCCACACACACCCACACACACCCACACACACCCACACACACCCACACACACCCACACACACCAAACAGAAAAACAAAGAAAAAGCAAGCACAAAACAATGAACCAGAAGAACTAATTCATGCATTTTGGATCATCTCGTGTTGTAAATAACATCTACGCACCTAATCTTCTCTCTCTTTGTACTGGCTATATCTATAGTCCATGACATCTGTGCCTAAGATGTGCTGGTTCACTGAAATCATGTAAATATTTGATTTTTTTTTTTTTTTTTTTTTACTTTATACAACATATCTAACAAAGCTTCCAAAGATTTATTTTTGGAAAAAAGTGCACTGTTATTTCTTTGTATATACTGTATGTTAATCCTTGATATACCATGGACTTTAATATCAGTGTCTGTATTAAAATGATTCATTTAAAAACAAGCACCTCCATATTAATTAACTCCTTTTCCAAAACAGCTACACAAATAAAATGTGTGTGAAAATGGACATCAGAGGCCAGTACGGTGCTGACAACTTAAAACAAACCATTATTAAGGACCTGGAACAAACCAAGACACTGAGCAGCATGGATGGCCAGAATGGTCAAACTGAGTTCCTTCCAGGCCACCACACTGCAGAGTTTAGCATTCCTCCTCATTAAAAGCACCTGATTCAACTCTTTAGCTGATTAGCAAGCCTTTGCTGATCAGTGTGAATTCAGTGTGTTAGAGGAGGGAAATGACGAATTCCTGCAGAGCTGAGTATTAGAACTGCTGGAGATACTGGGACTTAAGTCTATCTACACACGCACACCGTTCACTTGTGTACATAAACAATAATGCTAAATGAAATGTTATGACATGTTCTCTCACTTGTTGAATAAAAAACTAAGGGGGAAAAAAAAAAAGTGCTAATGCCTAGGTCAGGGGTCTAGTCGCATGCGGCTCTTTTACTGCCCCCTTGTGGCTCCACAGCAGAATTAGATTTTTAGGTAAAAATATAATAATGCTTTTTAGTAAAACAATGCTTTTTAGTAAAACAAAGCTTTGCTGAGGGCCTGCACACAAAGTTCTAGCACAGTTTTAACAATAAATGTATAGCTACATAATAAATATACCTGAGGAGGATGGGTTCTCCTTCTGAGTCTTGGCTCCTCTCTCAAGGTTTCTTCCTTTTGCTTTTAGGGAGGTTTTCTTGCCACTGTCACCACTGGTGATGCTCATGGGGGCTCAGACCTGGATTTTTCTGTAAAGCTGCTTTGCGACAAAGACTGTTATAAAATGCACTACATAAATAAACGTTGACTTGACTTCTTTGACTAAATTAGTGAATAATTGGTCACATAGCAACGCAGACAACAATCTAGCCTAGCTAGTAGCCAATGAAATGACAAAGATTAATGACCAACACTGATACTTGGAGACAAAGGGACAGACTCATATGCACTCCAGCTGGTTTTCTGATGTGTTTAATCTGCAGAGAAACTGTCAACCACCAAAAAGTTGAACAGACAGACAGACAGAGACAGAGACAGAGAGAGACAGAGACAGAGACAGAGACAGAGACAGAGACAGAGACAGAGACAGAGACAGAGACAGAGACAGAGACAGAGAGAGAGAGAGAGAGAGAGAGAGAGAGAGACACACCTTGCAAGAAACCACTGTACTTTTTGACAGAAAGTATCCTGTTGGAGATGCAAGAAAAGCAGCTATGGTTGAGCTAAAGCTAAAAGCAGAGCAATGTAATTCTAGGTTTTTGTTTTGTATTATATTTTAAGCCTATACTAGGATATCAGCATATACGGAGACATATTTACAGCCAAGATCTTAAAATGTTACACCATTAAAATGGACATCACATGTTGCTGCTCCCAATGTGGTTGGAGTTTTGTGAATCAGGACAAAATGGCTCTTAACATTGGGTTGCCGACCTCTGGCCTAGGTCATGGAGGAAAAAGAGTAAAGAACTGTACTGCATATTTATCCTAATAAAACAGCTGAGACTTCACTCAAATTAGTCTAAATAACATTATGGCTCAGCAGTAAACCCAGGCTACAGATTAGAAGCATAGTAACATCATTCATTTAATTTGATAAGGCCACCTGTACTTTCTGTGATTGGAGCACATATACTTGGCTCCTTCATAATTCCAGGATGTGTTTTCTCTGTCAAACGTAACCCTGGTAAAACCTGAAAATATTGAAAAGTAGACGGACCATGTTTATGGCATTTATTAAAAAGTGTACAAAACCAAAAATGCATACAAACCTACATCACGAATAGAAGCAAGCAGAAACCCAAGTCCAATGACAGTTCTCTCTCAGCGATACGCTTCAGATGAAGAGTTCAGCTGAAAACTTGCATCCACCGAGGAAATTATGCTGGGCTAAAAATTCAGAGCATTCCTATTTACAGCAACTGCAGAATAAGTTATGCGCTTGATGGGCCAGTTTCACTGTTTGTACACTGCTACACTGATTGTCGAACAGATGGAGCATGAGCAGACAGATCTGACACTACATCCACATGCTTATATCAGGAAGACTTCTTCGCTTGGCTTTCAAGATGCCAAATATACACACAAAAAAGAAAAAAACAAAAAAAACAATCTGCTACTGGAGAGGCCAATCTCAGCCTGTAGTATTGCTTATTGTCACAAGCACAGAGAAACATATTAAAGCTTAGCGCTTTTTGGAAGTACGAGTTTGTTGTTCTTGTGCTTAAAATAAAAGGACCTTGGTTGATGAAAAAAATGACCATGAGCTCGGTCAAAAAATAATAAACACAGACACATACATTAAAAAAAATCAATACCAGTCATGTGATACTTTAAATGGGACTGGATAGTTGAACACCACAAATGGTAAGATCAGCCTGTGCTAAAGTGCATTAAACGTCAACAAACACTGCGAATGAAATAAGAAAATGTCTTCACGTCCCTGAGCCAGCAGGTGCGGCCGAGAGGTCAGAGGGAGTGCAGATTCGTCAGTCATCAGCTGTCACTTCAAGTCAAGTTTTTCCCACTAACAATTTCCTATAGATACCGTGCATGACCCTGATTAGCCGGTTTGGTTCGTCTCCAGCCCTCAGGTCTGAAATGAAAGTCCTCTATTGGCGTACTCCTCAGAAGAGAGGGTTTCATTGGTGGATGGAGTTTAGGGGATGGTACTTGAAGGCAGCCTCTCAGCACTACGACTTTGTAGTAGTGTTATACAGTTATCTTCATTCGTCCTGAACAGAGGAAGAGGAGAGATCCCAGTGAGAACACAGGGGAAAATTTATAGCACTACTGGAGCTGGATTCGTTTTACCAGATAAAGCTATGTAATGTATGGGGTTTGACTAGCCAATTGGTGGGGGATAAAGTATTGGTGCTATTTCACCAAATTCCCAACAGATTGGAAAATCTTAGCGTGTAAATAAATACGACAGGCTCCACAGTCAAAGACTGTAACACGCCTGATGACTGTGTCTAGGTACAACTAACCCAGCTCGATTAAGGCTTATGGTGCGAGTCTTCAAAAGTGTGAGTAGGAAATGTACACAGTGAAAACGGAACTGCTCAAATTCAGGTCAGTGAATTTGGACAAGTACTCTGGCTGTCATGTTTGCTTACTTAAATTCAATAATAAAAAGATTTGCTCTGGCAATTTTCACAATAATGCATATGATGTGTATTTTAACTGCCTCTTCTGTACTGAATAGAGCCATTTGTATACATTTTTGCCATATAAGGTTTCCTAATCTTTTAAGGAAGACTTTTAAAAGACTTCCTAGTTCGTTTTTTTTTTTTTTTTTTAATGGTGAAAACACCCTGCATGTTTTGTTATTGTTTAGTTATGTCCATTGTATTGCTTGTCCCATGTCCATCAAAATAACGGACGATACTGGACTACTACTAAAACTGATAGTGACAGCCCAACAACATCCAAGGCTTTGTAAACACAGCAGGTAAAATGGCCCAAATCAGATCTTCATATTTGACACAGATGTGCGTCAGTGTGAACATATGAACACACAATCTGACATTTTCAATTCCGATTTGAGATGCCTTCATATGTGGTACTGAAATCCGATACATGTCCGATTTGTGACTTGGTCTGAACAGCCAGATCGGAATTCATGCAAATTTTACGTCAATCCAACTCCATATTCGTCTGAATTTCGCACTGCTGAGATTCAGAAACATTTGAGCTTATGTTTCTGTACAAAAAATGATTAGAGACTTTTCCGGCTGTAGGAGAACGAGGCTGTAGCATCAGCAACAGTTAAAAAAGTCTGAAAGCAAAGTTTAAAGAATCCGAGGACACAAACCAAAGAAGTGACCATGCCCAGTCAGTGAAGCTTCATGATGGCTTGTGTGCTGCTGGTGTAGATGAAACAGAAAGCTCTTGGTGTGACTGGCCTTCATTGGCAGTCTTGATGTCTCATAGAGGTCACATTTAAAAGAGATTTTGGATTTGGTGAGAAAAACAGATTTGGGCCACTTTTACCTGCTGTGTGAACAAAGCCCAAGTAATTCACTTTTGTACAAAGACTCCAAGCAGACTATCAGCATAAAGTCCCCAGTTTAGTATAGTTAGTCACTGGCTATTATGTTAAGATACAGAAATGAGGATGGAAGCTTGAATTGTTTGTGGATAAGACAGGAGCAACATCTCTACATGTGAAGGAGCAATGTGCACTCTGGTGCTGGTATAGATTCACAGTATGGTCCTCAGCCCATACTTGTCACAAAAACAAAAATGGTTATCTGTACTTCACCACAAGACAGCCCAGCCATACAGAAGCAGGTGTGAGTGAATACACTCCAGTATGTCTATTTCTTTCTCTCTCTCACTCACACACACGTAATACAGTGAACTGTGCACAAACACGACAGAAGACAGAAGCAGCACCAACACACTGAAAAAAATGAAATAAAAATACACATAATACATAAAAAAGGGGTGCACAGTTGGAATGTGAACATAATTATTTATATTTTGACCTGTATAATCATTTTGGAATCGAAAGCCAGCAAAGTGCACATGCTGCACTTGAATTTGAGCTGTACACCAGCCAACTGGTACCCTCACTTTTGGATAGTACGTGATTGTTCCCTATATCTTATCTGCAAATGCCCCAATTGTGAACAAACTAGGTGGTGAAACCTGATTCTAAAGCATTAGCATTGGCTTTAGGTTTGAGGTTAGGGACAGGTTTAGGTGAATACAATAGATATTTAGTTGAACTCAAGCTTAGGGTTACCAAATATCTACAAAAGCATCTACAGTGTACTATCCAAATAAAGACGTTATCAAATACAATTCTCAATTGGCTCATTGAAAACACCATTTTCTAGATCCCATGTGTCAAACACAAAGCCTGTAGGCCAGATCAGGCCCGTGGCACAATCCAATCAGGCCCATCAAATTATTTTGATTTTCTATTAATATTAGTCCATTTCAGAATCAGAAGCACTACAATACCCAGCATGCACTGCAACGTAATTTGCGCAGACACCCCACTCCCAACAACAATCTATGGGACAGCAGTTCACATGTCAAAAGTTGTCAGGTGTCGAGACAAAACACACAGCTAGGTTTGAAAGATCTACAACCTGGGCACAGAAGAGATTTAACAGTTATCTGTAAATATAAGTATAGGCTACATTACATGTTATATCTGAAGGTTCACTACAAGCAGCTATGTTTTGCTATTTACGTTTTAGCATATTAAAATATAAATGCTCTCTGTCCCTCAGATTTGTTGAGATTTTTTTATGTGGCCCTTTTAGTGGTTGAGTTTGACACCTTTGATCTAGATGAAAAGAAATCACATCTTGGCAAACAATTTGATCTGTGCACCCCTGACAAACAACTTAACCGGACAAATTTAAAAATAAAAAGCAACAGTAACTTCTCCTACACGTTATTTTTGCTTGCTCCCTCTCCCTTTCTCTCACGCGCACACAAACGCACGCACGCACACGCACACACACACACACCTTCCTAGTGTTAGAGGCAGCGTGTTAGATGGGCAGAAAGCGATCAGGTGACACGGGGGGCACCATGCCATGCTGAGCTCGTCCATGCCAATAGACCAATCAGATAAAACTAAAACCCCACCTACCTGCCCACTGTTCCCAACCAATGGGCTGCCTCTGTCTACCTGTCTGTCTGCAAACCAACCAATCAGAGGTCACAAAACAGACGAGGTGCCAAAGCGTAGCAAAATAAAGAAGACTCAGATCCTGCCAATGGACTGAGCTTCTTTCTTTTTTTAAAGACATGTTCAAACATGTAGGTTTCATTTATTTACCCATGCCCAGCTTACAAATGTGTTCTTTCATAGCAACTGTTGCTAGGTAAGTATCAACTGAATTGAATAATTTATGCATTTTCTCATGCTACACTTGTCCATCTTAGCAACAGTTGATACCATAAAAGATACCATTTGGGGGGCAAAGCATGAAAAGGTCAATTTATTGCCTATATGCTTAAAGTATGTGCATTTAGCAAGTGCATGCAAGACCTTTATGAAGGCAAGGCAAAAGACCATTTATGTCCATTAAGTGCAGAAATATCCAACTGTTGTAAAAATGTACAGTGATCAGGTTGAATCAGTATATGGTTCACTAAACTAAAGCAGGAAATGTTTGTCTAGTGAATTTTGCATCCTGTACATCTGAAGGAGACAGATGTAAATCTGGATTTGATAGTTTTGTAATTTGGTAACGGGGTTGGATGTGTTTCTCCTCACCTGTAGCGAGCTGGCTTTGGGACCTCCTACGTGTGCTAGTGCTTTTGGAGCTGGAGGACAGAGTAGAGCCTGCACTGCTGGCTCTGGAGATGGGGAGGGGCACTGGGGTCACTGGAGGAGAGTCCAGCTTTGTGTGCATGAGTGAAAGAAAGAAGGGGGGGGCAGAGAGAGACACAGAGAGAGACAGAGAGAGAGACAGAGAGAGAGACAGAGAGAGAGACAGAGAGAGAGAGAGAGACAGAGATAGAGACAGAGAGAGAGACAGAGACAGAGAGACAGAGAGAGAGAGACAGAGAGAGAGAGACAGAGAGAGAGAGACAGAGAGAGACAGAGAGAGACAGAGAGAGAGAGCGCAACTTAGACGGTACAATGAGAAAAATTGATTTAAGCCTATGTATATTTAAGCCACACATTGGTAAGTAATTAGCCATTAGGCCATGTGCTCATGTGCTTCCTGACATAACATTATCTATAAATAGACAAAAGTACAGCATTTTTATGCTAAAGCACTTTTGTGTAATTTTTAATACGTAACACTATAATATCTGGATGTAATGATAAAATCTGATATGGATGGACTTTATTAATCCCAGAGGGAAAGTTGTCAATTACAGCAACACAGAATACAGTAAAGAGCATAACAAGAGCAACGTATTGCTGTACACTATTATAAAGATGTACACCTAAAATGGAAGAAGTAAAATGGAATAATAAAATATACTAAAACCACCATAAAATATAATGTACAGTATGAAAATAAGTAAGTTAAATCACATATATTGTGCAGGGGTGCATGTCAGATCCAGTGAATGAACAGACAGACTATCAAGTATCAAAAATAACCAAGCCTAGGTATAAGCTTCCATTATGTGCCATCATAATGCAATATTAGCAAAACTAAAGAAGCAAACTTCAGGCCCCAAACAGGTCTTGGATGACTCACTACACTTGGAGTAAGAGGAAAATTCAGCAAACCCAAATTTCCAACAAACCACTTTACAGGTGTTTCTGTGATTTTGTGTGCATGCGTGTGTACCTCCACACTATCATGAGTAGGTGAGGAAGATGTTGAGGAATTCTCTGCATGTCTTCGTGAGGAAGAGGATGGGCCGAGCTCGACAGTGCGAACGCGCTGAGCAAACTTCAGAGAGCAGACGGACTCACTGATATTACTGTCTAAAGGAGAGACCTGAGAGAGATGGAAACAGTTGTACAGCATAAAGAAAATGAAAAAAGTAACTTAACACTTCCACGTTTAACAATCTGCTTACCTACTTTCCACAAGCTTAACTGCTTTCCACATATTTTCACAGTATTGCCGGCTACAGTATGTAACAAAAAGTGCTTAAAGCCTTAATCTGGGCTTTTATACACTGTGCATGTTCTTGGCTGAATGTTCCGTGCTGTGTTCTTTCCTAATCAGTGCCATGACACTCTGTATTCTTTCCTAATCAGTACCATGTCACTCTGAAGAATCAACATCAGCACAGAATTTCTCACCGTGATAGATTCTCCTGACTCTAGTCTGGGTTAATGACTATGGATTCTGGTTAATGCTGCATGATTTTAAGCCAGCAGTCCCAATACTGGTGATTACAAAGGACTTAATAATGAGCCAGATCAGCTGTATTAGATTAGGGAAACAATGTGCAGAGCAGGGGGTCCCTGTGGCTAAGAACAGGCACCACTAACTGAAGTAGATGTTTAAAATGCATCAGATCGTTATGACACACTGATCTGAAGGTGGTGATCCAAATGCATTGAATGCCAGAATTGATTATAATCAATTATAGTAACACTAAGTACAGTCCATCATCCTTTTTAGAACAAAGCCATGTATCTCCACAATAGTAACTTTGCAGGACGGTCTTAAATGCAAGTTAAATGTTATTAGATTTTATTTTTTAATACATTTTTAAAATTAGATTTGGTAATTTCTATCAGCCAATTCTTCACGATATTTACACATGAAGTAAAGAGTAGCTGGTGTTGTCAAATAAAGCCAAAAAACAAACAAACAAATAAAGCAGAACTAAAATGCAGATACACTATTTTAAGTCAACAAAGACAATGTGTTTATATTTTGGTTAAAATACAGCTCTCAGGCATTTTGGTGCATAGCACTAGTCGATAAACAGTTTCTCAGGCCACATTTGTGAATCATCAGGGTATAATCATTGTAAAATCATACCATAATCACAACCATATTGTGGTGAAATCTGAGATTTCATAACACACTCATGACAAACCCAACTGAGTTCAGAGACTTCAACTGTGAGGACACCTGCATATTTACACACCTGCACAACCATGAGCGTTTTGCTGTCTCCACTGAGCGAGTCCTGGAGCAGGTATGTGAGGCGAGAGTTGCGGAAAGGAACGTGCGAGTGCCGGGAGCGCAGAGCATTGATGACGTCACCGAGGGCCGACAGGGACTTGTTGATGCACTGTGCCTCGCGCAGGCGGCTTCCTTCAGCACCTGATTTAGCGATTCTCTCAGAACCTGCCAAATCCACCAGGTTTAGCTTACCTACAGAGACACACCCAAAAGAAAGCCTCATGAGCTGTGATTAAATGTGCTTAATGAACAGTTTGTAAATGTTGAGCCACTCTATGTGGATCAGAAGTGCTTAACAAAAAACAAAACTTTAAAATCTTCAATAAAACTTCAAATTTGAAAAAAGGAACAAAATCATTTTTCAACTCTAAATCAACCAAACGAAAAATGTTAAACCCTGATTTTGAAATCAGGAATCCAAAATTAAATGATGTTATTTCACACAGGTATTCGCATATTGCTGCTGTTGTGACAGCCTCAACTCTCTGAAAAAGAAACTTCACAAGAGAAGGAAAGAGCCTTCTTAACCTTCATTTAAAATTAATAAAAAGTAAAAAAACATTTTTACAAGTAATTTTAGACCAAAACAGAAGACAAAAATAGAGAAACAGAGTTCTGTACAGCGACAATATATTACATATAAGGGACATGTGTGTTACATCTTGACACCATATATTGTGCCTGTATCCCAACCTGAAGTTCGGTGTCCTGTGGAGGAGTTGAAGCCGACAACAGTGATGATGAGGAGAGCGTGAGAACGTGAGCTGTGTTCGTTCAGGTTGGTGCATGCTGTCGCCCGGTTCATGTGACCCAGTTCAAACACCTACAAAGTAAAAAAACAAAACAAAAAAATACAAATACTGTGTTTTTAATATTGCCATTTTATTCCATGATAAAGTAGGTCCAGCAGTTTTGAGCAGAGTGACCATACTTGGCAACAATGCTTTTCAACCAATTACACAGAACTAACTATTGCTGGTCGTACCTTATTAATATCCTCCACGCTCTCCACTGTGAATTCTGTCAAGCCTGGGACATACAGCTGACCACTTCCATCTGGACACATCTTAATGTCCAGTTTCTCGCTCGGGTTGTCTCCTAAAAGATTCCTGAGGGAAATCAAAGCAAAACAGACGTGTTAAGTCTAATTCATACCTCACTCAACACAACAAAGCAGCAGACAAGAGGATTAGGTGACAGTACCAAAAGTCAATACAATAAATACATAAAACAGACTATAAGCTACACAAAACACTACAATAAACTACACAAACATTAAGAGGACACTCAGGCCAGGAAAACCTGAAAATGAAGTGGGAGGAACGTTGGAACAACTACTTTGAGTGGATTTCCTAGGTGGCCTGTCTGAAATGTGTTTTCTACACTCCTAGCAGTCAGTGATGTGGCTTCCTTCAGCATTATCCAGCACAACAGTGCAAATACATAAAACCCTCCCACCCTTAAGATACGTGAACAGCAAACAAAGTGGACAGTAGGCTGGTTAAAGACCAACAGCTATTTGTCCACAGCAGCATTTTTTTTGTATGTCATATTATATACAAGTCATTAGCAGCAGATATGACAATATTCTGTTCCCCTGCTCAAACCACAACTAGAAAAAGGCCACATCATTCAGAACATCATCCATAATTCCTCTCAAACTAAACAATGAGCCAAACAGCTGTGCAGAGGTTATACAACACAGAGAGAGAGAGAGAGAGAGAGAGAGAGAGAGAGAGAGAGAGAGAGACTGACTATGAGTCCTGATTTTGTCAGTGCATACCATGTGTATGGTTTTAGTTGCAGTTACGTAAAAAGATTTGATTTAATATCATTCTGACCATCTGCTGGGAACAAATGGAATATTTCTTAAACATCACACATTCTAGTTCTTTCCCTGTTTCCTCCACATTTGCTTTCCTCCTATCTATCTTTGATTCCCTCTCTTTCTCCATCATGCACCCTCTTACAGCTGCAGTAAGAGTACAATTACATAAGCAGACTAAAAGGGTATTTCACAAAACAGGATCTCTCTTTGCAGAGTATTTACTGGTATTCCTAATATATGAGCATTTACTGTGTCAAAGTACACCTTTATAAACTCAATCACACTGTAATTAAGAATCTTGTAATTCAAACAAAACCTTAAAACTTTCCAGTTTCTGAAATTTTAGTGAAGTAGGAAAAACATTGGCTGCTTTCACACTGATTAGAAAAACCCATCACATCAACTCTATTTAAAGTGTCACAGTATAAGAATCAGAAGAATACATAATGTGTTATGCAGACAACTTCAGTCAAAAGTCTGAAGTCTAAAGTCTGATCAAAGTTGTGCTATGTAAGTTGGGGGATTTGGAGACCTCTTTGGTGCAAATGTGTAATTACAGAAAACATGTAGAAGAAGGCTTTGTAACATAGGCTGTTCTTAGGACACCTTCCTAAGCAGTTGAATTGCAAACGATTGAGCACGTGTTGAAAGAGAATTCTAAGAGAACTCAGGACGTGTCTTCAGAGGATGTGAATGAATGATCTGCTATTGTAATCATATCTTCATCAGTATAATGTTGATTTTTTTGGGACCTAAACATCAAAAAATCAAATTTAAATCATATGGCTAAAACATGAGCTTTAACTACTCAATTGTTCATTTTACATTCACAAAACAATAGAAAGTTCAAATGTGTTTGTAAATCAAATAATTAAAATTCCATGTTAAAATGGGCTAATTAAAATTTCATCACTTTATACCAGTCAGAACAAGTTCTGCGGCATTTTCACCTGTAGGCATTTTTCGCTCTTACCGCAGCGTCTCGTTGTAAATCTCCACCATGCTGACAGTGATGTTGTAGTCCCAGTCAGGCTTTTTCTCAGACACCTCAGAGAAGAGCAGGCGGAGGGCTCGCTGGTTAATGCCAGGGTCCTCAGGAATGCCCTGCAACAAGAATGAATGTTTTCAATAATATAAAACCAGTATAGTGGCAGACAACGATATTCATTCTATTATACTATTCTAAATTGTGCTGCCTCACAAATGTACAATTAAGAGAAGATGAAAATAAAACAGCTGCGGTCTATTATTCCTGTTGAGATTTTTACTTATGGATGTGGTGGAAATTCCCTATATTTGTTATATATATATATATATATATATATATATATATATATATATATAAAATCAGCATTTTTATGCTGTAATAGTGCTTAAAAATAATTTCACCACAGAAAAACAAAGTATAAGACATTATACCTCCATGGTGTAGGTCTTTCCAGAGCCTGTCTGACCATAAGCAAAGATGCACACGTTATAGCCATCTATGCAGGATGTGACAAGGGACTGCACTTCCTGAAACACCTGACCAATCAGAAGAGAGGAGACAGTTAGGCCACTTCACCTACCAGAAAAATAAACACCAGCATGACCGGACATGATCTTGTGCTTTAACTGACCTCCTCCTGTGTGGCCTGAGGGGGAAAAACTTTGTCCAGTTCAAATGTCATGAGCTTGCCCTTATTGGAGAGGTAGAGCACAGCATCATCGTCTGGGTCAAAGGTCACCATGTTCTTGCTGTCAGACTCTGCTTCTTCCTGGCACATGGGACGAACCCGGCAGAACACCCGAATGTTTCCTGTGAAATTACAAGTATTGTGATTATCTGTGCATTATGAACAGCTTGACCGTGTAATGGCACTACATGTGTATCATATTTAAGCAACACCATGTTCAGCATTACAAATACAGAATGAATACAGGATAATAACCCTGCATTTACTCAGTTTTCTGACTAATTTATCTTATATCTGCAGTAGATATGGGAAGCAAGTACTGTATGTGTGTCAAAGTTTGTAATGCTCGTCCAGCATTTTTTCTAGAATCAAGGGTATTAACAGTTAGTGTCTCTTTGCTGTGGAAACAGCCTCTACTCTCCTGGGAAGGCTTTACACCAGATGTTGGAACAATGGCTGTTTACATGCAAAGATTTTTGCCAATCTGATTGAGTACATTCCGATTACAGATTCAGACTGAGGTGTTTATGCTCACTCTACTCAAAAATCTGATGGAAAATCTTCGTTTACATGCTCATTACAAGTAATCCAATTTAAAATGATGCGCATGTATGGAGAACCGCTTAGAGTAAACATTACCATGATAACGAGCATCACACGAGGTCCAGTCAGAGTGAGATGAGCAGCAGTGAGCAGTGCTTGTGTTCTGAATTGCTTTAAAATGATGTCAGACTCAGAAAAACGTTCTTCACATGTCCTTATTAAAGAGGGCCAAGAGCAAGGCATCGTGTTCTGAGACACATAAGCTGGACGTCCGTCCCACCGCCGTCTTTTAAAGATCAGAGTATAAACTTCATCTCCTCTGCAGACCAGTTTCTACTCCATCATGTTGAACGGTATAAACTTTCACTATGACGTGATGCATATGTGCAGAACGTACCTTACACGTACCAATTGGAAATGCAATCAGATCTAAGTGTTTACACAGATATTATTCTTCTATTTAACGGATTATTTACAGGATTACCCACCTTGTTCAATCGGACAGAAACTGTATTCCAGGTGGCCTCAATCGGACTACACTAGTCTGATTGAGCTATTAGTCAGATTATTAACAGATAAGTATCAAGTCCTCACAAAAGCAATGTTCCAGCATCTGGTGTAAAGCCTTGGTTGTACTCTGGTGGCAAATTTTTACCACCACATTGTTTGGGTACCTTCCCACCACAATATGCAATACGCAATACCACTGCCATAAACCCCAAGGGGTATCTGTACCTTACACTAGCTTAATGAAACTAGCCTGGCCTACTGCATGTTGTGCATCAATGAACATAAAATATCAACAGCAGAATTTAGACTGATGTACCAGGAGTACAGGCATGCTAGTAAAGTGAACCATTTCTGCAATGCTTTGTTTTTACACAGCAGTCTCAAACCTGGAATGTGAAGTAGCATTTTAAACATGCTCCTGTTGAATTCACAACAAGTAGCAAAAAAAAAATAAAAATCTATTCACAATTTTGGGTCTTACACATGACCACTACTGCTTACATGATGTCAGGAAAAAAAGATTATATTGATTAACAAACCTGCAGAAAAGCAGTGATTACTGGTTCTGGCTCCAAATACGCTTTACTTACCCTCTGTGTTCTTATGGGAAAATCAGCAAAACTAACTAAATAAATAAATAAATAAATAGGTTATGGTGGTGATGTGCCCACCACTGCAGCTGGAATGTTACAATCACAGTATTTCAGCTGCATCCCTATTATACTCCAATGTTTTGGGCACCAACCGCCATTACAAAACTAAAAGAATAAAAATCTTGGGTAGAGGAATTTGGTAGAGTGCATACCTTTCAGGCGCACCAGTTCATTGTGGCACTTTTTCCTCAGGTTCATCTCCCTCTTGTATTTGCGAAGCAGCTCCTGGTTAGCACTGCTCACTTCCCCAATGACCTGGCAGATCTGTATTAAAGCATACGCAAAACATTGTTTCTCATTTGCAGGAACACACCCATCCTTATGTCCCAACTATGTACATGTGGCTAAGGTTTGTTGCATAAACAGTGAGATCAAAAAGTCTGAGGCCACTAGTGACAATGCTTCCATTTTGCATTCCTTTTAATTAAAAAAAAAAAAAAAATGCTATTATATTATCAGCATAACAACTTGAGTGAAAAGTACAATCTTTGACAGTGTGTACTTTAGCAATAAAACCGTATAAAAGCCTTAACATAGTTGATGGCAGAAATTTGCTTAGATTTGAATAGCCACCTAAAAATGGTGCAGAATCTTGAATATTTCTTCTTCATTTTACTTGCAATAACATTTTTTTTCTAAAACTTCGCTTATTTCTTGGTTTAAATGAAAAAATCTAAAATTTTTTCCTGACTTTTGGACCCTATGGTATATACTGCACACTAGGTATGCAGGACTGGAAAACATATATATGTTACTTGCTCTTGTGATATTGGCCTTTGCAATACAGAAGAGTGCAATATGTAACTAGGCCTTTTAACCAATCACAATCACAATAAACCTCTGCAAGGCACATAGAAATCACAGTATGTAACAATGTAATTACAATCGTGGTATTTTGTTCATATTGTGCTGTGTGTATGTGTTTGTGCCTCACCTCCTGTTTGGCTTCAGCAATAGCCTTCTCCAGCATATAAGGAAAGTCCTGCACCTGTCTCTTCAGACAGTTATAGTCACAGGTGAGTGTCCTCAAAGCAGGCTGCAAGGTCAACAAGTTCATTCGCACACCTGCATGAAGAAAAAGGATTAGAGTCACAGGGTTTATTTGATATATATATAGACTGAACCACAAACTCATGTTAATATTCATTTACCTTAGTGGTTGTGAACCTTGGTCCTGGAGGCCCACTGCTCTACATTTTTGTGTTTTTGAATAAGTTCATTAAACGACCCCTTACTGATTGTGCAGGTACTATTTGGGTGATGGATCATTCTCAGCACTGCAGTGACACTGATGTGGTGGTGTGTGTTGTGCTGGTATGAGCGTATCAGACACAGCAGTGCTGCTGGAGTTTTTAAACACTGTGTCCACTCACTGTCCATGCTAGACACTCCTGATTTGTCAGTCCACCTTGTAAAGTAAAGTCAGAGATGATCGCTCATCTGCTGCTGCACAGTTTGTGTCGGTCATCCTCTAGTCCTTCATCAGTGGTCACAGGACGCTGTCGGCTAGATATTTTTGGTTGGTGGACTATTCTCAGTCCAGCAGTGACACTGAGGTGTTTAAAAACTCCAGCAGTGTAGGACAATGAATGCAGAAACAAGCATAATGGTCATAATGTTATGCCTGATCAGTGTGTATAATAATTCTTTTTAAGTTTGTAACTCATTACATGTCACAGAGACTGCAGAAGAGAACGTGGGGACACACCACCCTCAGTTAAGCAAAATTTATTTAGAAAAAATATATTTCAAGGTTTAGCTTGTTCAGGTATAAAAACTAGGGTCTGACTCATAACAATTTTGTGGCTGGTACTAATTTTAAGGGGCTAAAAATTTTAATAAACCTTAAAATTAGCAAATAAAAGTAAGTGGATATACAACTAAAGCACAATTATAAATTATTAAATTATTTGAACTGTCTCTTGTGGTAGCTACATGCATTAAATTTGTCTTCAGTAAAGTTCTGTTTTCATGATATAAGATTATAAAACCATAACAAAACCAAAACAAAACAAACCAAAACAAAGTCACACAGATACATGTGCACACACACGCACCTGCGAGGTTCTCGTGCACAGCCTTCATTTCACTCTCGGCTCTGATGAAGGCTTCCTCTATCACTCTGTTCTTCTCCTCCTCCAGACTCTGCAGCTCTGCCTCCAGCTGGCCTTGAGCTCGCTCCATCTCACCCTCATACACCAGGATCTAACACACATACAAACACAAGTTAGCTCATTCACAGCTTTCACAGAGCAGGATTTCTCAGCTAGCCAGATAACTTGTGCCCAAAGTTGAGGCTGTCCAACTAGAGGAGAGCCCAGGGATGATCTGCTCACTTTCATCAGGCTTTACTGAGAAATCCTGGGACCTGTCTCAAGAAGCAAGCTCAGCTTAGAGTTTCATCTACACAAAACCTAACAAATGGAACCGCGATTAACTCGTTTCACGATGGTGGTTAAATTTCTCTGTTAAACCAGGGTTAGATAATCAAGCTGTTTTCACCCCTCATGCTTTAAACCAAAACACCCCCCCTACCCCACACTGGAGTTGTATTGTAAGTTGTGGAGTAATTGTATTTTAATTATAATTTTAAAAAAAAATTCCATGTGAATGACACCACAGACATGATAAAGAAAAAAAATTAACATAGGAGGTCCATCTGATTGGTCACAGACTCACCCTCATTGGTCAAAGAGCTATTTATAATTCGAAACCCAAAGCACAGCCTGCCCTAGAGCATGGCAGACATACAGCCTGGTAGAAAATTATCCACCATCATAAGACAGGAAATCCAGGGTAAAATTTACCTTAAGCTTAAATTTTAGCTGGCTAAGCAAGAAACCCTTCATGAGACAGAGCCCTGGTCAATGGAATAAACTCTGGACCGCCAACGAAACCACTTTATTTTATCAGTGAATTCCTTTTTCCATGTTCACAATGACACAAACACACAGCCACTCAGGGATAAAAGCATCAGTCATATCTTTCGGAGACAAAATACATACTACTAATACTAATCTAAATCACCAACATGGAAACAAACTGCAATGTCACAAATGAGCATCTGCAAATCTAAAGGAAAAACAAAAATAAAATACCATTGCATTACATATTCAAATAAATGCGCTCAAAACATGATCTTTAAAACTATAGAAAGAAACTTCTTTGATTGTAAGAGTCAACGATCACGTTAATCCAAAAAAAGGCTCTATATCTGGGTGTGTCGGTAACTGGGACTCTGCTGGGGTACACTTGAGGGTTTAGGGGAGATTATGCTTCTCATTTGCGTCCTCTAACAGCACTGGGGATACAATACTCTACAAATACTGGGGTTTCAAGGGTCAAAAATGCACATCACTCAGAAAGATCAGCAGCAGGGTCCAAAATTAAAAACACACTAAGCTCCCTAGTGCATGTAGATGTTTCATTTGGAAAGTGCAGCAAGCTTGGAGGAAAGGTTCAGATTTTAACTTTTTTCTTGCATTTTTAATTGCTGCTGCTGTTTTCTACTGAGCCAATTACAGGGTTAGAAACTGGCACAAATCTGAACGTTTAATATAGCCCGCCAACTACAGCAGATAAAACATGTTCTTCTGTAAAGGTAAGTCAAAGATGAGGGATTAGATACTTTGGCCAACTCTAGCAAATTAATGTTTATTTGATGTTTCTTAGTAACACATTTTAGAGGGCAGCAGTGAGTAACGTTCGTTTATTCTATGAGAACGCCTTCAGAGGGCAGCAGTGAGTAACGTTCGTTTATTCTATGAAAACGCCTTCAGAGGGCAGCAGTGAGTAACATTCATTTATTCTATGAGAACGCCTTCAGAGGGCAGCAGTGAGTAGTGAATGTTTATTTGGCAACTAGGAAGTAACATAGCTAATTTGGTCACTTTAGGGATTTAAAAAAAAAAAAAAAAAAAAAAAAAAAAAAAAAAAAAAAAAAAAAAACACCCCAAGAATGTTAATCGTTAACTGCAGTTATTTATATGGCAATTAACAGTCAGAATTTTTTTCTGTGAGTGCACAAAAGTTAATTTCGGACCCTGATCATGGGTAAAAAGTTGATCATTTTTGATGATTTTCAAAAATTCAGCTAATCACTATCTGGTTCAAAAGAACTATTCATGTGCTGGAACATGACTCTGATCACATTTTTGACCTTTGACCCCAGCCAGGTGCAGAGCAATCTGGCCAACCTTGGAGAGCCTGCGGGTAACCTCCATGTTGGCTTTGCCTACAGCCTTGGAGAGCAGGCCGCAGAGCCGAGCCTGGTCCAAACTCAGCTGGAATGCAAGTAGAGAGAAAAAGAGAGAGGATAGTTAACCTACACCCCACTCACTATACAGGGCAGGGCACCTACCGGGACAACCACTTGCGTACCCCCCACTAAATACTGGCTCGAGTACACAAAACCTGACTCGGGTAATCTAGGAAGCAAATGGGGAGAAGAGCTCTCACACAGTAGTGAGAACAGGTAGAACCACATTGCATAAAGGAGTAAAGAACACGGACACATGTCCAACTTAGTCCGAACACTGAAGAACCACAGACGTTTTAAAAAAAACAATAAAATATGGTGTTTCAACCAGAGTTATTACAGTTTTTAAATTTTTGTAAGTTCTTATTTCCTTTTTTACTCTGTTAGTCTTTATTTAGTTTCATTTTTAGTTTGTAGTATTATGAAGAAAACTGTGATTGTAGGTATTTGATGAGAGTAGAAATAGAAACAGACTGAGCTCGGCTCATCTCTTGCTTTCTTTAAAGACGGCCAATCACAGAAGACTTCTAAACTCTCATTCAATTCAATTTTACTGTTGTTTTGAAGTGGACACCGATTTGATTTGCTTTTAGAAAACTTTGTTTTTATTACAGTTGACTAGCACTGTTAGTTTTTAATAACAGTAATGGGTATATGGGTAATATTATAGTAAGAGTTAACTATAATAACCCTGGTCTCTACATACTTGAGAGAATTTAAAACAAAATGATTAGTGTTTGGGTGCACTCACTAATTTTAAAGTTTAAGTATTTATAAGAGTTAATAACCAGACACTTAATTGCAGTAGACAACATGCAATGAGGAAAAAAGGAAAACGTTTCAGTATTCAAAAAACTAATGAAAATGAGTTATTTTCGGTGTTGGATGACTTACGGAGGCTGCCACTTCAGACGAACCAATGAGCTAACTAGACCTGTCACAATTATTGCTTAATCACCTGATCACAATCAGAAAGTGAAAAGGGTGCAGTTTTACCCAGTGGGTTGTGGCACATGCATGTAAAAGAAAGCAGAAAACATTCTAACTTCTAAATGGTGCTATAACACCTTAAAATGTCAGTGGTGAATCATGTTTATTTGAAGTTTGTTAATAACCTTTAGAGAGCAGTAGTTAATGTTTCAGCTCAAGCTGTCTATAATCAATATGAAGTAATTACAGCTAGTTAATTATGATCGCTAATCAGCCAATTCAGCCATTTTAGACTAGGACTTTAATAGTATAATACCTTACACCCCTAGAAGGTGATTAGGGTCGTCTTCAAAATGAGATATGTTTCTGTCTCAGTGGACGATGTGCTAACATATTTGTTTGTCAGACAACTCTTTATTATTTATGGACCTAGCAAACATCAGCTAGTGTACTTAGCATAGTTAACTACCTTGGACTACCCAATCAATGTGTACTCGGCAACACGCTCATGTTTTGCAGTAGCACACTTGTGTTTCATAGTAGCGAAGTGTAATATAACATACATCCTTACTTGCAAATGTGAACAAACCTCTTATTTTATAGTGCAGTTAAAGTCATTGTTCCAGTGAACTGTTACTTTATATATAAATCAAGTAATGCAGCGCAACGAATTCCCAACTGGTGATTTCAAGATTTGAACACTGGCACCTGGAACAGTTAACAGAGTATTTGAGTACACATCCCTGGTACAGGTAATCTCGCAACACAAAGTCATAAATTAGCACACTTGACAAAAGCCACATACAGATACAAAACAATACAAATGAACAACAAAAAAAATGACAAAAAACAAACACTGTAAAAAAAACAGCATTTTGAGAAATTCAAAGTTGAAGCAAAACTCAAACCATAAAGAGCAGATGAGTACCTGCTGGCGTAAGTGGCTGCTGGTCCTTTGGCTTTCATGCAGCTGCTGCTCCAACTCTCGGAGGAGCTCCCTCTGGACCCCCAGCTGCTCCTGGAGAACCTGGTTACGAGCCTGAGCATCCACCAGAGCCTGCTTACACTGAGCGGACTCCACCTCTACTGTCTTAGTTACATACTGCAGAGAGAAAGAAAAAAGTAAGAAAAGTAACCAAGGATGTATGTATGTATGTAGGTAGGTCGGTCAGTAAGTCCATCCAATAGATTATGTACACATAATAAATTGCCACCAGTCTGCTTCTAACAAATGCATGTACATTTTTCCTTGTATCGCTCCGAGACAGAAAAATTCTGACTTAATTTCTCAAAAAAAAAAAAAAAAAAAAAAAAAAAAAAAAAAATTGCTTCTTTAGTGACTTTACATGCATAAAACAGAACTCTGAGTCTAAGATCGTACCCAGGTTTGGTACTTCAGGTTTGGTACATGAAGCCAAAAAGCCAAGCTCCTCATAAAGCAGCTTGTTCGGAGTTTTAGCACCAAGGATCAGTACTTCAGTTTTTTTTTTTATGATTTAGTTGTAGAAATTTTAGGGACTTCCACTGAGAAATATCTGACACACAGCTAGTAAGCCTATCAACAGAGTCTTGATTGATTATGAGAAGAAATGGAAATGTATAGTTGCGTGTCATCAGCATAGCTATGAAAATTTATATTGTGTTTCCTAATGACATTATCTAGAGGTAAAAGAGAAAAGCAAAGGCCCTTAAACTGAACCTTGTTGAACTTCAAAAGAAATGCTACCTTTTTCTGGTGAATGAGTCTATTAACTAAAGATTTAAACAAATCTAAAACTGGAGGTACAAAGAAACATAATGAAACAAATGCTACACTGCTCACCTTGACCTGTGGAGGTGCTGCAGCCTGGCGGCTGAGGGCTTCTTCTGCATCTCTGAGCTGAGCGGTGAGCCGCTCATCACTCTCAGCCCTGCATTGTAAGGCCTCTTCTAACTGCTGCTGGATCTCGTGCCTGCGCCGTGAGGCCTCCTCCAGCTGCTCCTGCAGCTGCGCCACCAGGACCGTCCGTTCCTGCACCTGCTGCTCCAGCATAGCCAGCCGCTGCTCATGCTCATGGCACTGCTCCTCACGGCGAGAGAGCTCTGTCCGAAAGACCTCCGCATCCTAACGTTACATACAGAAATGATAAATAAGATAGAGAAAGGCTCAGCAGAATGAGAATGAACAACAGGGAAGAATTAATTCACATCCCACACACTATTGAAAGTTTTAATGACTTTGCACCTTGCACTGTCTATGTTTAAATCAGTGTATCAGAGATCGCACCATAAGATGCGTCACATGTGAATTCTATATGGTTATCCTGTACTATACTACGGTAAGTTCTGACTGTACAATTTAATTGGTTGTTTTAATCATTACAGCCCAACCTGAATAAGTTGTTAAAAAATCTCGCTGAACTCTTGCGAACTCGCGCAAACTCCCGTTCTCCCATTACTAGGAGATGCAAATAAAACAAACGTGGAGCTGCTGCTGCTGTTCTCTGCCTTTCATGCTGACACAGTAAAGAAGCAACAGGTAAACGTGTTTATGTGACACTCATGGATTTAAAAATGTGATCAGTGTGGTATTTTTAGAGTTTTAAATGTACAAACTCGATCGTGCTAGGGCCTTAAACTCTGCTCATTAAAAAGCTTTGCTCCACACGTGAGAGACTTTTCACCATTTTTCTGTATTTACCTTATGTATTTTCTTCTTTCTTGTGCTCAGTTTTCATTGGCTTTTATAGGAATTGTGTAAAAAAAAAAAAAAAAAAAAATCAAAAGTTCGACAAACTCCACCTGGTCTGAAATGCGATCGGGAGGCCAAAAATCAGTCTGCGTCCCTTACAAGACTCTCTCTCGAACAGACTAGAGCAGACCAGCTCAGCCAGACTGAAAACCTAGGCTAAAATTGGGGTAAATATCATGTAGTGTAACCCCGGCTTAATACTCCCCAGATGCATCGTCTATTGTTGACTTCAAGTCCCCGCCATACTGCGACCAAAAAAGTCACTAATAAACCAATAATAGACCAATAAAGTCATAGGATGTTGATACTGGCTGATATTATCAATTGATAATAAAGAATTATGCAGACAACCTGGCCGTGTGTAATGTGAAAGTGTTTTTAATGCCAAAGCTAATCAATGTCTTTAACTGACAGTATAAATATACCTTACCGTTTTGTACTGACATCATGCAGTGTTAGTAGTGGCATTATGGGAGAATCAAAATTCTGTATCGGAACCGATATTAACTTTCTCTCTTTCTCACACAGAACCAGCTCCAGGACCCCAAGCAGTCTGGCTTCAAACCAGCGCAATCAACAGAAACTGCTCTCATAGCAGTGACCGAGAAGCTCCAATCAGCAAGATCAGCCATACGGTCATCTGTACTGATCCTTCTTGATCTCTCAGCAGCTTTTGACACAGTCAACCATACGATCCTTCTGGACATCCTCACCAACCTTGGAATCACTGGCTATGCGTGGTTCAAGACCTATCTGCAGGATCGCTTTTATCATCTGTTATGCCCCAGCAATAAGTCGTTTGATTTTTGTAACTAAGTTGTTTCGTTATTATGACGATAAAGCAGAGATGCATTCTGGGTAGTAAGAAGTAGCGTTTGTTATGCACATGTCATTGTCAGTTGTGTGCTCATCCTGCCTGCGGTCAATAGCTCAAACTTTCTCTCCCTCTTTGCTAAGGCATTGTCTGCGAGTACAACCTATATATTACTTGTATGCAGACTAGTTATACGCTGTGTTCGCTAGCATCTTTATGCATAACTAGTTACATAGTTAAGCTAGTTATGCTATGCTGCTTATCTATATGCTATGTTGACGTGTATGCTAATTGAAACGTCTCGTTTTAATTGTTACAGTTTCACAAGATTCTCACTAAACCTCATGGAAAGAATTATCCGTGTCCTGGAGTTTTTTGAGAGTGTTTAAACTGATTGGAATCCAGCCCATGAAATCATCGTAACATGGAGAGGGTTCACATCCTCTCCATGCAGGCTCTCCATTGGTGTCCCACCAGGCTCGGTGCTGGGTCCTCTTCTCTTTTACACTAGCTCTCTTGGTGATGTAATATCTTCTCATGGTTTCTCTTATCACTGTTCTGCTGATGACACTCAACTAATGTTTTCTTTCTCACCCTCTGACACAGGTTTCCAGTCGCATCTCGGCATGTCTGTCTGACATCTCTCCATGGATGGCAGCTCACCATCTGAAGCTCAATCCCAGGAAGACTGAGCTGATATTCATCCCTGCAACTACAGGTCCTCATCATGATCTTGCCATCTCATTCAAGAACTCTCCGATTGTTCTGTCTCTAGAGGCAAGAATTATTGGTGTGATTCCAGATGGCCAGTTATCGCTCTCGACTCACATCGCAAACTCGGTCATGCAGATATCTCCTGTACAACATCCGCAGGATCCGACCCTTCCCCACCCGAGAGGCCACCCAGGTACTAGTGCAGTTTGTCATCTCAAGGCTTGACTATTGCAACTCGCTCTTGGCTGGTCTTCCCACGCAGGCCATCAAGCCTCTGCGACTCATCCAGCTGTGGCAACACGGCTTGTCTTCAATCTGCCCAAGTTCAGCCACGTCACCCGACTGCTGTGCTCCCTTCACTGGCTTCTTGTAGCTGCCCGCATCAGATTCAAAACCCTAATGCTTGCCTACAAAGCCAAAAATGGACCAGCCCCTACCTACTTGATGGCAATGGTGAAATCTCGAACTGTACCACGAACCCTTTGAGCTTCGAGTACAGCTTGGCTTGACTCACCATCCTTCAAGGTGCTTGGAAGACAAGCATCGAGAATGTTCTCCGTATTGGCACCCAGGTGGCGGAATGAACTCCCACTGGTTGTCCTTACAGCAGAGTCTCTTGCTGTCTTCAAACGCAGACTGAGGACACATCTCTTTACACAGCACTTAAATGAACACTGAATTAAGTATTGATTGCAATATATTGTGCTGCACTATTTAATTATATAAGGTATATTTTATTGTATTGCACCGTGTATTGTAGTTTACTGTATTGTATTGCACTGTATTGTATTGCACAGATTTCTGTGTTCAACTCTGCTCCTTTTCTCTCAATATCAACAGTGACTTTTTGTTTCTAGCAGTACCTGAGCTCAGGACTGTCTTTCTCTCTAACCTATTGGTAACTAGCAAAGATAATTTCTCTAGATAGACAAAGCGCTTCTTATAAGCCACTCTGGATAACAGCATCTGCTAAATGCTCTAAATGTAAATGTGAATGGAACCGGCCTCCTACTGTCCCCCCACATGCATACAATTCAGAAACACTCAACTTGAATGACAAATGTCTTTGCAAACAGGAACTGTTTTTCATTTATTCTTAATTTATTTACCATAAACATTTTTTAACCAGTAGCACAGGCTGAACAACTGTTTTTGTTGGTTAATGATTAATCGGGCAAACTATTACGTGGTTAGTCCGTGACAATCTCTGAGGTCAACGTGGGCCTACGTTTTAACAATGAAGGCAGCAATAAGTGGCCGAGTGTTTGTGCACTCTCTCTGTAACCACTCCTGGCTGTGCTGTGTATGTATACTGTACCTGGCTGTGAGGGCAGGCAGAGCTGGAGCAGGTGGCTGGTGGCTTGTGGGCATAGCTGGCTCTCAGCTCCTGTTTGAGCCGCTGGTTCTCACTCTCTAGCACCTCCAGCTGCTTTTCCAGGTCTGTCGCCCCCTATGTATAAATACAAACACAAATGTTTCATACAAAGTCAGGACTGTGGGTTCATATACACAGTGTGTAAAATGTCTGAATGCTGTGACAAATCAAATGACACATTTTAATGACAGATAAGTAAAATAGTAATATAATTTAAAGGTTCAAAAAACAGTTTTGTTCTGCAACGTCTAACGCACCATATATACAACATTTGGGGGGGGGGCATTTTATATATATACACACAACTTACACAGACACCACACATTTTTGTTTTATTCATCCCTCCCCCCCAACAAATAAACTAAACCTATTCATTAAAATGTGCAAGCATGCTCAATATAGAGGATGTGTTAACTTACTTTCACTTAGAAAAATCAACAAATTATTGTCAGGGCACCATAAACTACAGCTTTTGTTTCAAATATTTAACTTTTATGATGCGAAAATGCTCTAAATAAACTTAAAATGTAAACATTCATATTTTGTGCATTATCTCTATTTTGTGCACACTCTAATTATAAACCTAAACATATTAGTCATTCAAAAAACAAAAAAACAAAGACACAAACCTACAGATTTGTATAAATTACACTTTACAAACCCAGAACCACTGTGTTGCATTGTTTTCCTCTGGTTCTCTAAAGTCAGATACACCATAAAACAGATCTGGGCCATGTGGAGGAACTTTATCCTGGTGAAGGACTGCATTCCTCACGTATCAAAACTGGGTCACTTTCCAAGGCGTTCTATCCTGTCCTCAAACTAAACCAGGTCAGCAGGAGCAGCAGCAGAGAACATTCCAGTTCCAGGCTGCCAGTTTGTAGATAGTATACTCAGAATGAGAGGAATATTCCTTTTAATAGTAAAACATTTTTACAATCCTGTAACTTTCTGTCTAGCTGGGACTGTTGCTCCATGGCTTTCTCACCAGCTCAGAGCGCAGTCTCTCCACCTCCTGCGTCTGGTCCAACAATTTCTTCTCCAGCTCCTCAATCTGAGAAAAACAAGAACACTCATTAATCACTCATCCAACAGCCCCTTTAGAATTCAACTTTATTTAACCTATTCAACTTTGTCACCACTGTCAGTACAAAAGCACAGGACATGAACGTGCAGGAAAATATCAAAATGAAAAGAAAAACTGTTCAGTCAGTACAGTAACAGTGCTCTCTTACACTGTCTAATATTATTGATCAATAGAAAACAGGGATCATTTTAAATTGAATAAATTTATGGCTGTGATTTGGTAGGAGCAGATATTAGCAATGACACATCAACTCAATTGTTCTATCAATTTGCAAAGTAAAAAAAAAAGAAAAAAAAAAAAAAAAAAAAAAAAAAAAACACAAATGCCATTTCAAATATAATTAACTAATTATTAGAAATTTATCTGGCCAAAAAAGTTTGCTGAAACTTAGCAATATACAATTTGGTTGTAAATAGGTTGACACATCCTCTAAATAACACACGATTCTGCGCATTTAACCCCATAATTACCATTTATGTGAGTAATTAAACGTATCGAAACTAAAAATAAAATGTGGCCTGTGTAAAAAAAAAAAAAAAAAAAAAAAGAATTATAAAATGTGCCACACACTTTTTTATTTTTATTTTTTATGTCTTAATTATTTACATTCGTTCCGTGTTGAGAATGTGTTAATTTAAGGTCACTTAAGAAATCAAAGTCTAAGACAGGTCTGATCAGCAAATTCTACATTTTTAAGCCGTTAATGTTTCTATCTTACTTTCCCCCCTATTCAAACTTTCCTTACAGAGAATATATGTATGTATGTAGCTTTAAGGATTTAGCACGGCAGAGAAACAAAACATTTGGTTCTGTGCAGCTGCAGATACAGTAGAATGAATAAAATGCAGGTGCCACCTAAACATTCTGCTACTCCAAAATACAATAAATACTTCAAACATCAGCCTCATCTTAGCATCTGTCTGGTAACACTGATAATCTGTTAAGAAAATTCAGCTGATATCAATATGATTATGATTTCATTGTGCATCCCTGCATAAACATCTTAAAGCACTGTGTGTGTGAAAGAGTAGAGGTAGTAGTGCTATGACTATCTCTGCATAGCAGTTATGATGATCATTTATAAACATTACAAGTGAATTCTGTAAACACTGTGCGTGTTTACCTGTGTGTGCAGCCCTGTGATGAGAGCAAGCTGTTGGGCCTCCTCTTCAAGCAGAGGGTGCTGTGGATGAACTTTCCTCTCCCAAGCGGGCTCAGGATGATCCTGTAGAATCTCTGATCCTGCACTTGATCGCCTTAGACCTGTAACATGAACATGTCCACCTCTGTCAAAATGTCAGTGCTCAAGCTCCCGAGTGGTGCAACCATCTAAGCATTGACCCCATCATCAGGAGATCGCGAGTTCGATCCCTGGTGATGCTACAGCTGTACGTAGCTGGGAGTCCAAGAGAGCACAATTGGCCTGGTTGGTAGGATGAGTGCCCCCCCTCTTCTCCCCCCATCACTCAACGTGATGCTAGTCAGCACAGATGTCTGTTAGCTGACGTAACAGATCTGGCGGTTGGCGTTTTCCTCCAAGTGCGTTTGGCTGTCCTGTCATGTTGCGTGAGCGGCAGTTTGAAAAAAAGTGGTGGCTGGTTTCACAGGTGTCTGAGGAAGCCTGTGCTAGCCCCACCCTCCTAGCGTTGGTGGTATCGTGAGATTGGGGGAGTCCTAATTAGCGGGTGGGATTGAAAACAACTAAATTGGGGCTAAAATTGGGGAAAAAAAATTTGGATAAAATAAAAAATAAAGCTCTCAGTGAGGTCATTTTAAATTGTTTACCTCCTGAGAATTTTAATTGCTCTGTACTCAGTACAGGGGTACATTGTAGCAACAAAACAGGGTGGGTGTTTTTTTTTTTTTGTTGTTGTTGTTTTTTTTTCCGTCTTAGATTTCATATATGATCTAGGGAGTCAATGGTGTTGTAAGACTGTAAGACAGTCTTAACTGTTATGGATGGATGGATGGATGGACAGTTAAACAGGTTGTAGCTCAGACAAATGTCTTATGAAGAGGCCTCATACCCTTTGCACTAACCAAAATTTGCGACTAGGTGCAACTAAGCCAGACCTTAGCAGCTGACCTGAAAACATACTGTCGCTGTCCAAAGAAAAACAAGTATCTGCAAAATGGCAACGTTACAGCAGAGGGCAAAAACCTTCCTTACTATAAATGTAAGTTAATGTAAAGAGATTTTAATCCACAAATTTGGGAGCATTTCTGTTGGTCAATTCATCATATAATTTTCTCACAGTGTAAAGGGCAGCTACTGAAGTAAATTACTTCAGAAATGCATGTTTTTCGTTTTTCGATGATATAAAAATCAGTTTGAGTTGAGTAATAGTTGCTAAATAGTCTGCAAGCAGTCGGCTACTAAGCAAAGCTGCTGATTGCCAAATGTGTACCCTACTACTGGTTGCATCAAAATAAAAATCCATATGAAAAATAACAGATGCCATGATAATCTTACACTTAAAATAAAAAAATAAAAGTCTTGCCTTACATTTATGTGAGATGTCATTTCTGTATTGTGTACCTTTTAGCATAAAAATAAAGAATATCATATGTCGTTCAATATTAACCTCTGAATTCAATATGCACAGGTATTGAACAACACATTCAACAGACCAGAATAAAGTACTCAGATTAATACTCATTATATTGCAGAAATGTATGTCCAACAAAAATAAAATGAGCAAGCTCACAATGAGGGCAGACCATCTCTCCTCTGCACCTCAAGAGCTGGGAGGAAAAGCACACTCTTCAAAAGTGTATATTACCTCAGGGCATATTAGCTTGTTGCTAGTGCATTATTATAAAATATTTTGCTTTAATAATGCCAAATGCTCCAAAACACTGACAATGGAAACTAATAAATATAACATAGGGCATACATTTTCAGGCACTTCTTATTTTTGCTGTACAGAAAATTCTATTAAATTGAGACACCACTGTATCGTATTGGACTAAACTATCAATTTTTATCATTACACCCCTGATATTGTTCTGTCTGGGTCTCCACACTGACTTGTTTATGGCAGTATCTTGCTGCAAGAGTATTTTTAACTCAAACCTATTTGTATTATTAGATTCATTCTCTTAATGGACAACAAAGCATATTTGTAAGTATCTCTGGATAAAAGTTTCTGCTATGGCACCAATGTGATGTATTCCGGTCTTTAAAAAGAAATAAATAAATGTATACGTTTATGACTAAATAACTAATTAAATTTATACCCAAAAAGTTAAGACTTACGATCGTGCATCAAGTTCTGTTAGTGGGACCTTGTGGATCATGAACTAAATCCTGCATCAATTCTCTTTTTCTATTTACCCCTTACTTACCTGTGATGAAATCAGCTTGGTTGAGCTGGTTCTCCTGCAGGCTGGGCAGTTCTACAGGCTCCTGGTTGGTGTACTGATGCTCAAGGCTGAGTTCTGGTTGGTCTTGTCTGGCTGCGTGGTCTTGGTACACCTCCTGCGTTTGGAGCTGCTGTAGAAGCAATCTTTTGGCGGCGTCTTCGCTACACAAACGAGCTTGGAACACTTTCTCTTGTAGTGCCTGTGAAAACATCAAGACACACATTACATTGCGTACACCTATATACATAGTTTTGTAGGAACAGAACTAAAAGCTACAAAAGCAAAATACAACTAGAAAAAGATTTTATGATTCTATATTCTAACACACGAAATACCAGTTTTGCGTGAATCCATGAAAAATAAAGAGAAGCTTGCAGCTACCTCTCTAGCACCCGTTCTGGCTAACAAAAAGCCACACATACTACCAAAAGTGCACCCCATTCATGCATGTACTCCTGCCAGTTTCCCTACTAGCAGAGAACAGCACTCTGGAAAATGGAGAATGTTCCTTTTTTACATTTGGCAACACAGTACAAAAGACAAAGGAGCTCACAGCTAAACACAAAGATGGTGAATGAAAGGGGGAATTACGTAGGCAGATGTCCAGGAACAAGACCAAGTGACCTTCTGTACAGGTGAAATGGTGCGGACATGGCCAAGAAAAACAGAGATAGTACGAGGAATGTGAGGAAGATGATGGAAGAAGACAGAAGAGTGGTGAAGGGAGGGGAAAAAGCAGAAACAACAAAGATCATGTGAAAACATTCAAATATCAAAGAAAAACATCTAGAAAGAACTTTTTTGGGTTCATTATGATTACTCGATTAAACTTGATTAAAAAGAAAGTTGGTTAAAATGTATATTCTCAGTGAATGGGCAGTGATTAGTAGGTAGTTTAGTAGATAATAATGGATAATGTATATTCTCCTACTGCTCTCGCTTACAGTAACAAACAGCTACTCATTTTAACATGCACTTTTTGTCACATTTAAACACAAAGAACATATACTGTGCTTCCTAGTCTAGCATTCTTCTAATAAAGTGCTTGAAAATCTTTGAAAAGCTGTGCATGGTTTGTTCATATTCAGTCAAGTTCTTTTGTTATTATTTGATGCTGATTTCTCTAATAATCAAAATAATCGCTAATCGATAGTTACAGCCCTAATGACCTTTGCAAAGAGGCACTTTGCAACCTTTATGAAAGACTAACACAGCACAACAGTGAAACCCTATTGAGTTTTGTCCTTTTCAGGTCAAGTCCTAGACCGTATCTGAAAGTACTAATTAAATGTACAAAACATACTCACACAAGCCAGCTCTCTAATCTAGCTGCAGGAGTCGTATTTGGCTCTTTGGTTAGCTGGACAGCTGAGAGTCCAGTGCTCCAATGATTAATCCGATTACACTCACAGTATAGGTATTGTGCTGGACTGTATAGCCTCTTCAACATGCTACAGACCAGGTGTGCTCTGGCAACAAGCATGACCGTCCCAGGCCAAGGCTATTGTGTGCATTCAGAGAGTCAGTGCAAATTCAAAAGAAGCAGGCCTCCCACTGAGAAAAGAATATAGACTGCAAAACATGTGATCACCATCCAATCAGAGATGAGCCTGAAACAAGAAACACCGAATAGACTAGAAACAATTGTCTGAGGAGAACCTGCCTTTAAAGGGCCCATATTATGGAAAACTGAATTTTCCTTGCTTTTATGAAATGAGATTGATGCAGCATGTAGACACTTTTGTTATACCATTGACTCCCTAGATCATATATGAAATCTAAGATGGAAAAAAAACAAACAAAAAAAACAAAAACAAAAAAACAACCACCCTGTTTTGAATTTTGTGATGTCACAAAAACAAACACATTCAGACCACAGCAGTTTAGCCCCGCCCATATACACTGAAGTTATAAGGAGCATTTCAGCCTGGGCTGCTCTTTTGCATATCAGTTGTACAGGCATAACAACAACAAAATATCCTGTTTGATTTCAATAGATGAAAAGAGGTTGGAAAATGATGATGAATGTTTTTGATGAATAAAAATATACAAATGTCATAAGTGGACCTTAAGGGGAAAAGTATGACACTGACCCTGTAAATTCTCACACTTGAGTTCTCCAAACACACACTCTCTTTTTCTCTCTACCATTTTGCAATACCTTCATGTAAGTTTGTCCAAATTTTTTTTAGGTTTGTTATGATTACTTGTTTTTAATATACACTTTTTGGTCCATTTAAATACAAAGTGTTTATCATTTTTCTAATAAAATGTTTGTAAACTTGTAAATCTTTGAAACGCTATGCATGGTTTGTTGATTCAGTCAAGACAAACACATCAAAAACTATAGCAGTTTAGCCCTGCCCATTCACAGTGAAGTTATAAGAAGGATTTCAGCCTGGGCTGCTTTCTGAATGAGGCAGAATACAGTGCAGCCAATAAAAACAGTGGTCTTTTGCATATCAGTTGTGAAACAATAATCATGAATGACAGTTTTTGATTAATAAAACTGCACAAAATGCCACAAGTGGACCTTATGGAGAAATGTAAGATATGGGCCCTTTAATTCTTGCACACGAGTTCTCCAAACACACACTTCTCTCTTTACCTTCAAGTAAGTCTAAAAATTGTGTTGCTTTAATGAATATCATTTAGCACTGTTGGAGCAATTAATAATTAATTCATGCCAGGGGTGCACAACTCCAGTCCTGGAGGGCAGGTGTCCAGCACAGTTTAGTGCTGCTCAACCACACCTGATTAGACTCATCTGTTAATTGCTAGGTTTAGTGGGTGGGTTTGGGCAGGGACACCTTCAAACTATGCTGGACACCGGCCCTCCAGGCCTGGGCCTGTGCACCCCTGCTTTATGCAAATCACCTACAGAACCTTATATTAAGCAACATCACTTGCTGAGTAAATGAAAATTTATTAAAGAGCTCATTTGCATACTGCAGCCTTTTGCAATGTCAATACTGTAAAAGCCAATCTTGGGGAAACAAATAAGGAATAACTACCAATGTTTTACCATTGCAGGGAGATCAAAAGAAATACTGTAAATATACCTGAATTAAATAGCAACTGAGTGTTAATTATTGTTTCAGATGCATTCAAGACTCAGAGTCATAAACATGGTGCTAATGCTAAAGGACTGTATGCCTAGGCACACTTCTGAGCTCCAGGCTTTTTACAGACTCATCAAAACGTGACTGCAAAATGTTTACCTTGCAAGCTTAAAGCAAGAAAGCAGCTTCTTTTAGTTATTAGTGACTAAGCACTGACGGCTGTAGGGGCGGCTACAGCCACTTGTGAAAAAAAATAAAAATCTGCATTACACTGAAGCCACAGAAACGAAACTGACTACACACAATAACTGCAACATGATGGGGAAACAGAGTCTTTGCTCACTAATTAACTAATAGTTGTCTAAAAGTCTTACTGTGATTGCTCTGCCCTACTGTGGTTTCTGGTGTTGATATGAAATCACATATCTTTAGAGAAATGGAAAAATCGACCGAATTAACAAGCGTCTTTGTCAAATTTGCACTGAACAGTATTGTTTTCTAGTATAAATAAAATTTAAATTCGAAACAAAATTAAACCTCATGATTTAGTGACAAATGTCAAACCAGTGTTTTGTTGCTTTTATAGCACTGGTGCAGCCACATTGCCAGAACAGGTCTTTATGAACAGCTCAAACCAGAATATGGGAATTGAGTTTAATGAATAATACTGGAAAAACTGGCATCTCCACGCATAACATTACACTTAAAATCTAATAAACAAACTGCCCTGTCACGCATTCACAAATCCAGTACAACAGGTTAGACAGAGAGGCCTGAGGCAAAAGCTGCAGCTTTATTTATAACAACATCCTGGAGACCACTGTGTCGAGTTAAAAGAAAAGTTTGGGTGAAAAACAAACAAACAAAAAAACATCAACAAAAAAAAAGAAACACAATTATGCCCTTAACCCAAATGAAGTAATGTAATTCAGCAGACGGATGTTTGGTGTCTGATATTTACTTCTTTACTTTTACACTGGACAACGTTACTAACATGTTAGGAAACTGCCTCAAAGCCTTAGGTCATCACACTTCAAACAGTGTCAAGCTGTTAAACAGGAATTCTACAGATTTCCAGAATTTGCACCTAATTAAATGGTTGTAAAGATGTAAACAAAGTCAAATCAGAGTGCTCTGATGTGACAGAACTGACAGAATCACAGTGGTGGTGATCGGAACCAGATGTCTTAAAAAGTTAACGTCTCTAAAAGCTCCCTTTCAGAAAGCTATTATTCAATAGCATGATACCTATTCATAGTCATGATGCCTAAGACATTGTGTTATCACAGTTTTGAATACGTTTTGGCCTAAAACATTTTTAAAAGCCATTTAAGACAGCCTGGTACATGCAGGGTACATAGCACAATAGTCCCCATAGAGTATTTTCTTTTATTTACCAGTTTTATTGTTATTGACATTCCATACATAATTCAGGAGACACATAGGTTCAGTGGTCATTTTGAATAGCAAATAAAACAGCTACATTTGTTCTGTAGACATTGATTCCTATTACCACTATTACCACTACAATAAGGTAATCCAAGTCTCTCTATTTTTAAACAAACATCTCTGAATAACTGTGTTAACATCACAACACATACTTTATTTGTGAAGAAATTATGAAGAATTGGTTTAAGTAATCTTACACAGACTTGCTTATGTGCGGTATGACATACTGTTATTTATAAGGCCTGGGCAATAGAGCGGTGTCAGTCATCACCTATACCTGATTACAAGTAAGCCCATGACAGTCCTTTAAAGGCGATAATCAAATAAACTGCGTAGGACCAATTAATATTTAAATGAATTAAACTTTAAACAGCTTGCTAAATATAAAATACACAATGTTTTATTCTCTTCTACTGTTAAAATATTAGATAATGTAGGTATTAATAAGCCATTAGGCTATGGTAGAGTACATCTACAGATGAATTCCACATAGACTCCACTATAAGGCCGGAAACCACTGCGGGTGTAACTAAAAACATTTGTAGATTTGTAAGATCCTGATTTTCTCTTTTACTGCGATGCAAGCAAAAGCAATCTGAGCGCTATCAGCTCCTCCATGTGCAGAGGGTTGAAACTGATGACCACTGCTTCATAACGGGATAAAGCTAGGCTCTGAGAAGAGACTTTCTCTAGCTTAGACTCTGTTAGTTACAAGGCTGTCTTGTAGAACCTAGTGCTTAATTGTAATTACTAGTTTCAGGTGTGGTTTCGGGTTAGCCAAAAGGTGTGAACTGCAGGGGCCAGACTGGCTGATAAACTGAGGAGTTCCCTGGAAGAATCAGTGTCCTTATCTTCTAATTGAATTATATATTGTATTTTATTGTATTGCACTGTGTATTGTATTGTAGTGTAGTGGAGTGTATTGTATTGCACTGTTCTGTGTTCAATTCTGCTCCTTTTCTCTGGGCATCAACCGTGAATTTTTGTTTCTAGCAGTATCTGAGCTCAGGACTGTCTTTCCCTCTAACCTATTGGTAACTAGCAAAGATACTTTCTCTAGATAGACAAAGCACTTCTTGTAAGTTGCTCCGGATAAGACCATCTGCTAAATGCTGTAAATGTAAACATAACGACCTGCAAATTCTCTGTAAATAATTTAAATTGCAAAGTAATCACCAAGATGATTTAATGAGAACATGCATTTTAAATCGATTCTTTTTTGGGTTTAAGGATGCAACTTTTTGTCCATTTTAAACCACAATAATCAGATTAGGACCAACCTGTCAATTTAAAGTCATGCTGAAGAGCAAACAAAATGCAATACTAAAGAAGCAAATTTCAGATAGCAATTGTGGCCTGACTGAAGGACTTCATTTGCGGTAAGGAAAAATAGAGCAAATGAGATTTTTCACCAAATGACTCCTTTGAACTGACTTGATAAACGAACAGGTAAAGGGGTTCTACCTGTATGAGCAGCTGCTGTTCTGAGATAGGAGGATCGGAAAGGTCGGAGGTCAAAGAGTGGCGCTGGAGGACTGTGTTAGGCAACGGCAAGAAGTCCTCTTCACCATTGCTCATCAGGAAATCCACTGAACTTGCTGCAGACACACACACACACACACACACACACACACACACACACACACACGAGTTGTCAAGAGAAAAGTCTGCTGAATTTGACAAAACACATTTTATCTTGGTATCTCTGACAGGGCTGAACGATTTGAGGGAAAACAAAACTTAATGAATGCAATTTCTCCTACCAATATTACAATACTGATTTAAATGTGTTTAAATAATTTAATAATTTAAATTATTTTATGTAATTGAAGCTGCTGTATAACATGCAGCCATTGTAGTGCTGTAACCCAGCGGCACCTATATGTCTTGCTCTTCCAGAGTACAATAAATAGGTAATTAAATATGGGTTTACAATATTGACCAATTCTATAGACACATGTATGTATACATGCATATTGCTGTTGTCAGAACAAAACCTTGTATCTCCAAAATGGTAACTTCACAGGAAAAGGAAAAACATACTTTATTTTTAATGTAAGTCAATGGAACCAGATTTTTTGCCCAGTCAGTTTGGGCTGTTTCTTTTGGTCCATTCTTCATGAAATTTACATACAATGTAAAGAGCAACAGGTATTTTCAAAATTATATCAAAAACTGAAAAATTACATGAATGGACATACAAGGTTTCATTCCCAAAGTGGCGATGCACATATACACGTATTTTTAAAAGCACACCGTCAAGAATTTGATTCCAATATCATCCCTAATTTTTAAATTAAGCAATTTTAGTCCAGCCCAGATGCAGTTCTCCTTTCTCTAGCAGGTATTTTTAATTGTTTACACCACTATTTCTTGAAACAAGGATAATTATTCACCAATGGAAAGAGATATATTCAACAATATCCTACAACACGACTTACAACAAGTCTCCTGTCTCTTCATGAGCTTTTTGTTATTAGGTTCAATTTCGCCACCTAAAACTTATTAAAACAACCTTTAATAACAACTGTTGTTTTCAAATGACGTAAACAAATAGAAATAAAAGCAAACCAGTGCAAACAAATGCATTGTTATGGGGTTTTGATATATGACAGAAAACGCAGAACAGCTGCACAGCCAAGAATGCATGATTCACAAAACTGGTATCAGGAAATGAAAAACCAAAACCAATCCTCCTACTACAGCCACACTCCCCGAGTGTCCTCTCTTTCCTCCAGCGGGTGCCTCACTCTCATTCTTTTGTGCTCTCTCTATTCCCTCAACAACAAATTCAAGGTCCTTCAGGCTCCACGGAAACCAGCACAGCATGATAAGCTGAAAGATAACTGCCTTGTGCGGGTAACACATTAACTTAACACAGGTACACCTACACGTGGTTTAAAACAGGAAAAAAAAAAAAAGGTCTAGATTTCTCAATCCACTGTCTTTATCGGGGGAAAAACAAAATGCTACTGTGTAACTATATACGTGATCAATGCTTTGCTTATCTTCCTGATTTTGCAACTAAAGTGATAAGAGCTTCAAAAATAAAGATTATTGCTGATTTACCAGCAAGATTGATTTCAGCTCTGGGATACAACTAACTATAATCATTGCTCAAAAGGGAACTGCACTGATTTTCCAGCGTCTACATGATCAAATCTACACAATAAGACATGAAATCAGTCAGCGTGTTAAATGTGAAACGCTCTGTTCTAGAGAAGCTTTCCGAGTCAGAAATGTTCACAGTGGTGGTGACCAGAACCTGACGTCTGAAGAGCTGGACACCTCTAAAAGTTCCATCACAAATAATAAGACATTTTACAAAGCTTTGAGAAGATTTTGGGTAATTAAAAAAAAAAAAGACAATAACAGAGGGGTAAATGCAATGTCGTAAGGCAAGTCTCCAAAGAATTTTTTTTCCAGATTTAACATGATTTTACCACTTTTAACATTATATATAAAACATCAAAAGAGACGTAGTTCACTGGAGGTTGTGGATGGTAAAGAAAATGGCTATATTTGTGTTGTCAGCATTTGCAACCTCTGGTTCTCATCACCACCACTGTAAAGAGACCTGTCTCTGCATGATTTGGATGACGCTTTATTCTGAGTGGTGCTTTTTAGACAAAAAACACGAAACAGAGTCTTGGTAACATCAAAAAACAAACATATGAGGGTTTAGGTTCTAGGATGAGGTTAATGTTAGGATAAGGGTCAGGGTTAGGATTAGGTTTTGGGATGAGGTTAACGTTAGGACTAGGGCCAGGGTTAGCATTTAGGATGAGGTTAAATTTAGGGTTAAGATTAGGATTAAGGCCAGGGTAAGGGGTTAGATTTTGGGATAAGGTTAGGATTAGGATTAAGGCCAGGGTTAGGGTTAGGTTTTTTGATGAGGTTAAGGTTAGGATTAGGACTAGGGCCAGGGTGAGAGATGGGATTAGGTTCTGGGTTGAGGTTAACATTAGGATTAAGGCCAGGGTTATGTTTAGGTTTTGTGTTGAGGTTAACGTTAGGATTAGGGCCAGGGTTAGGTTTAGGGTTGATGTTAACATTAGGATTAGGGCCAGGGTTGGGTTTAGGGTTGAGGTTTGGGTTAGGGCCAGGCTATGGGTTAGTATTAGGTTAAGATTAGGGTTAGGGCCAGATTGAGGGTTATTTACAAGATATTTACTGCACTGTATTCAGATGGTTCACTACTGATACGTTGATGTGTTACTGATAATCTGTTAAGGAGTTTATTAACAATCTATAAAGAACCACTGCAAACAGTGTTACCATGATTTTAAGCAGTGGACCATTTCACATCAAACAATTCTGAACCACTTTGATTATATCTAAAAAATTTAATTTTGCAGAAATTTTGAAAATGGTTGGAAATTCCATTTAAGTCTTGCAAGAATGTTACACAGCATAAAACACCTCTCTCTCTCACACACCAGCTAAGTGTGTTTTCCGATGACACAGCAGGTAAATCACCTCCCTGACAGCTCTAAAAATGTGCTATGCAAAGCTGTCATCACAGCATCAGTGTCATCATTCAGCTGTGCCAGCCAGTAGTTCTCTCTGCTTTGGGCTTTCGCGGTCTCTCAGTCTCAATGCCACTATGTAATAGCTTTCATATACATATCTGCTAATACTGACACATAAAACACTTATAAACCTTAAAACTGGGACTAGTTGTACGTGGATTAGTATTATATCCAAACATAATACTTATTTGTAGTGTTACAAATGCAGTAAAATAAATAAAGTAATACTAAATGCAGCCACTGTAGTGCCATAGCACAGAGTCACCTAAATGTTATGCTCTTCCAGAATGCAATAAATGTGTCATTAAATATTAGTTTAAAACACTGGCCAAATCTATACACACATGTATGTACAAATACATATATTTACAGCACACCGTCAACAACTTGATTCCAATATAATCCTTAAATTTTAAATTACGCATTCTTAGTTAAGCTCAAACAAAGTTTAGCAGGTATTTTTACTTGTTTACAGCATTATTTCTAGAGGATAATTATCCATTAATGCAAAGATATATATTCAACAATATCCTACAACATGACTTACAAAGAGAAATCTTATGCTTAGATATTGACTAGACTAGACCAAGATAATCTCACTAGGCAAGATATCATTTTGCAGGGTTACCATTTTTTCCCGCAGCCGCGTTAATGTTTACGCGTCTCTGTTGTCACTGTGCGCAGCTCTGTAGAAGAATGCATTGATACACACAATAACCCACTGTTCAAAGTGCCCTATTTAAAGCTCCTGTCTAAGTAGCTTTACCCCTCTGTACCTGGAGCCAGTGCACATGCCTTTCTCCCCCCATTCAGTCCAGATGAATCCTCTTCTCCTTCTATCACGTTCTCTTCCTCTGTTCTTCTTTGCTGCCTTCTTGTCAACAGAGACGGACAGACGCAAAACAAACCCCTTCTCTGTCCCTCTCTCATTCACACACACATGCACGCATTCACTGCCACCTGAAAAATGTCACCACACTGGTTTAAGTGAAACCATGTGACCGCACTCACCATCCAATGAGAGGTCTTGGTTCCAGAGCTGCGGCAGGCAGGGGGTGTGGCCGAGGTCCCAGGTCTTCCGTGTGCCGAACATGACCGCCGGGCCGAGGAGACCACACCGCTGGACCGGCTATGCAAACACAAAGAAAAAGCAGTTAAAGCACTACTCAGCTGGATTTTTAAATTCTGGACAGAGTTGCCACCTTATTAGAAACACCGACCTTGTAGTTTGGCCATCTGTCATATAGGTGCCGTTTGTAGTAACAATTACTAACTGTAGACTGTAGCCTCCTTCTACCCCTTGCTTACAGCTGGTGTACAACTGTGACCCATCTGTTGATGTACAATTTACAATATTCCAGTGATTCCCACACAAGTCCTCAGAGCCCCAGAGATGGTCCTCGTTTTCCTCTGTCCCCATGGGATGCAAGTGGGTTGGAGCAAAAAGGTGGGCTGCTGGGTGGCCCTGAGGACCAGTTTGACAATCACCGCTCTAGTGCTTCAACAACGGTCAGATTCCGACAGTGCTGGGCGGTGCTGATACTATTCAATATCACAATATTTTCCAATATACCAAAATATATGGTACCAATATGATATCATGTATTAGTATCAGGATATTATTATTATTATTAGATAGGGAGAAAAAGTGACTGTGATTCAATCCTGACAAATATATCCTGAAACAGCACTTACTCACACTGTGTGATATTAGCTTTGTAGCTCTTCCTGTGGTGTAGTACAGCATTATTAGTTTCAGCACGACTGAAATATTTTTTAGTGATCATCTTAAGTGAAGTGTTTCGTTTAAAAACGGCTTATTTTTTAAAGACTCAGGATCTGTATCATCTGTATCAATATTTCAATATCATATCGGTACTGGAAAAGAAGAAGTGGTATTGTGCCACCTCTATAGAGCACAGTATGTCAGATGTTATTTTAGCTTGCACTAACCACATTGAGTCCGTACTTCCTGAGTGCTGTTCTATGCTAAAACAATGTCTTATAAATCTGGGCAGTGCACTGTTTGAGTGTCTTCCTATGTTTAGCATTGGTAAATGTTGACTAGACAGAAATCATATTTCCAGAATGGCCGACTTGTTAACTGAAGCTCCCAGCAAATAGCACATTGTAGCTACCCAAGATTCTGTTATCAATGCTGCTATAATAAAACATTTGTATTATTTTATTACATCAATTTCCATTCTCAGCCTGGTACTGCTGTGTCTGATACACCCGTCCCACCGCCACAATCACTGTCAGTACTGTGCCGAGAACAGACCACTCAAATAATATCTGGTCAACAGTGGTCACATTCTAATAACTGCCAAAGCACATTTATATGGTAGGTGCTTCTGATAAACTGGCCATTGAGTGTAGGTACATTAGAATATGAACTAGCAATGCATTAACAACTCTTTTGCAGGTGACTACATTTCCCATGTCTCATCTGCAGCCATGTTAACTGCAGATTGTTCACAAATTCCAGGACACTGACCACAGGCACGCTCTGACTAATAAGATTACTGAAGAGTGAACACAGCTTTCACATGTAAAGTTTAAAATCCACTGACAGCAAACAAAGATGCTACTCAACGTTATGGAGAATGAACTTTGGTGACACTCTCAGGCTACATACGGACACACAGGTCATTTAAAATACAAACACAGAAAGATTGGGATTTTTATGTGCATATGATCCAGTCTTAATCTGCTTAGTGTAACTGACCACAACACGCTTTTCAGGATGGATACCATGCTGTGGAAATCCATTTATACTGTTGGGCAATCATAACACTCACTCAACGTACCTTAATTACCCTCCACCTGCATGCTACAGTATCTTTTACAATCATGTTGCAATAGATGGCCACACCAAAGGACAGTGCACAAGCCGATAGGTCAGTCAATGGGCTGACCTCTCCCCTACTACAGTTGGAGGAAGCTAAAGCTGGTTATCTGCTGGACACTGCACTCTTTAAACCAGTTAGTCAACAAGCGTTTGTGTGGACAGGAAATCTAGCCCATGTATATGGCCATGAGCTATTAACTAATTGCCATTTAAATAGCTGTGATTTACAGTTTAACTTGTTTATTACATGAACCTATTGAACTACAAGCCAAATCAGCTGATTTATAGTCTCATTTCCTAGCTGTCTAGATGTAGTAGCTCCAAACTAAATGGTAGACATTGTTCTTGCTTTCTAATTGTCAATACATAGTAGTATCCAGTTAAAGATGGAAATGGCTCAATCAAATAAACAAACAAACAAAAAAAAACAAACAAAAAAAACACAACAAAAACAAAACAAAAAAAACCAAACAAAACTTTACTCTGTCTTCCTCTAAAGGCACCAAGAAAATTAAAATAAACACAACGCTACTCACTGCTGCCCTCAGTTTATTAACAAACAAACAAACAAACAAACTTGTCTTGTCGCAAGACAAACGACATCTCTGTAAAGGCGTTTTCTGCTTCTTTTCATTTAAATGAACTTGCCACAATCCAACAGATGAACACACGTAATTCACATTCTGGTACTTACCAAGCAAACATATCACTGTGAAAGCTAACAATAGTAAGAAATAATCAGAGTCAGCTTAAATTTGTAATAACTGTGACAGGCCTAAAAAAATCATCAACATAAAAAGTACATTACTGTAGCACCTTTAAGCCAACTGCAGCACCATATACATGAAAAAGCAGACAGACACACAGAGATTGTCATTTAGTACAGCTGTCAGTCCCATGGCTCCATCACCTAAGTCATGCCCCCAGATCATACTCCACTAAAGCCATCCTGGGTCAAGCTAATCTCACCAGAACCTTCCCTACTATAACCATCACATCGGATCACACTGCTGTATCACCATATTACTGTACTCTACCAATACCACACATACAGAGCTCAACAGGCTATTTATTAACTCACAAAGGGCAGCAACACTCAAACACACCAACACACACCAGAAGTCCTCTCTTCTTGCAGCCCATGGTGTGAACATTGTGGTCGCGGCCTCTTTCCCGGTCCAGCCAGCGCATCTGAAAAAGTGACCCCATCAAGCCCAACATCTTTGCCCACTCTAACCTAAACTACTGAGCAGCTAAGGTTAACACTAACTCTTCACCCCAGCTTCTATGCTACTCATTGCAGTAGACGCAAGTGTGAGGAGAAACTAGGGGAAAGAAGAGCAAAGCTATCTGCTGACAGGTAAGAGTGCTGTGTCTTTTCCCCCCTCCCGCTGTGATTACCCATAATCCTTTAAGCCCGTCAGCAGATGGCCTCCTGCTCCCTCCCTCCCGTCCTCTGATGCAGGGACCAGACGTTCTAGGCCAAATCCAGAGGAAAACCCTCATTAATAACAACAGGCCCTTTTCTTAGGTCTTCACGTGCTGCAAAACCTAACAGTGCCTCCTAATGCAATACTTTCAGTATTGAACAACATTACTTTCAATATTTCCATTCATTTATGCATATGGACTAACACTACATTCAAACTGTATTCTGCCTACAGGTGAATTAAACTCTGCATGCTAATTTGGCTCAGATGGGCAGAGACTAAGGATGTGCATTCTGACTGAATCTGAAATTAGAGTTAATGAACTGCTATCCAGTTATTATTATTATTATTATTAACAACTATCTGTGTCTGTCTGTCTGCCCTGCGATGGACTGGCGACCTGTCCAGGGTGTGCCTGCCTTCTGCCCGATGACTGCTGGGATAGGTTCCAGCACCCCCCATTCCCCTATCGGAGAAGTGGCTTGGAAAATGGATGGATGGATGATAATTTCTTGGTAACTGGACTTATCTTACAGATCCCATGTGTCAAACACAAGGCCCAATCAGAGCCATCACACAATCCTATCCAGCCTATTTTAATTTTCCATTAACATTAGCCTGTTTGAATATGTGCTGCACCACAGTCCCCAGCATGCACTGCAATGTTATGTGCTTTGACTCTCATACCCCAATAACAGTCTATGGGACAGGATAACACCTCAGTTCTACACAAATCTAGAGCAGTCATATCACCAAAGACACTAGCTGGATTTCAATTAACAAACACCCAACGTCAGCTTAGGAGCTTAGGATGCATGTCAATGGAACCAGAATTTTTTCCTCCAAGAAATTTTGGGCCGTTTCTTTTCGTCCATTCATCATGAAATTTCCAATCAATGTAAAGGCCAACAGGCATTTGTATAACTACAAAATTTGAGATATGAGGTTTTGTTCTGACAGCAGCAATAGATAGTTATATTAAACAAGGGATAATCTGTGAAAAATATATACACTTCAAAGTCACTTAAGTGACTTAGTGTTATTATTTAAAGTGACAGTGTTATTTTACTTGTGTTTAATAGTGTTTTCAATTCGTTCTTAACATTTACTGCAGTTAGCAGATGCTTTTTAACCCATTGTGATTTGACTGGTGGACACTAGAGGGCAACAGTGCTCCCGTGACTTAAAAATGACTTAATCAGGTTAATCTCATAGTAAGCACTGGATTAATTTTCCACAAGAGTGCTGCACATATACACCACGACAGGCACACAAAAACTCCCTGTTCCCTAGATCGGTCTGTCTCGACAGCGTCAGGTTACTCTCATGACAGTAAAACACTATCAGGGTCTCAGTTTCAGCCCAGGGCTTGGCTGCCCCTTGGGGAGCTGAACACAACAGACTGTACTGTGCACTGCTACCTGCTTACTGCCCAAATTAAATCACATGCAACTAACATTTATCAGTTATGTCATATGTCTATGCTTGGTTTAGTTTTTTTTTTTCTAACTATCTGAAAAAAACAAAGCAGCATGCGAATTCACAACTTAGATTTAAGAATAGAGATCAAGAAAAAAATGCTGTCTTTGGCCCAATCCCATTTCAACTCTCACCCCTACCACTTAGCCCTTGGCTCTCTGTTTTGCATGTTCACGTCAAGGGGTTAGGGTGTCCCAATTTTTGTTGAGGTAGAGGAGTAGGGCGAAGTGCTGGGGCTACATGGCCCTCCAAACAGAGTGTTATGAGAAAAAAAAAAAACGAAAAAACGGCAAGGTGGTGTGTGAGCAACCAAAAATGTGAGAATTTTCTCAGTTAAAAATTACAATAAACTACTGTATTGTCTTAGTTTAATGTCGATTCGATGTATTATGGTTGTTTTCTTCATAACAAGCATAAAGAAAATTGCTGACAGCATGCTAATGTCTCAATAGTTAGCTAGCTAACTTTCATTCCACCTTAAACGGTGCAACAGTTCTGATGTCTGAAGCAAAAGAATGTAACTGCTGCACCATTTAAGGTGGAACGGGAAAATTCAAAGAAGCTGGCAAATATTCGTATCAAAGAATTAGCGGTGGCTGATAATAAACACCGCCCCCCTCATCATGCCCTAAATGTAACTAAAGCCCAGCAGTGAGGAGCTAAACTTTACCCTCCTCTGCTGTCACTGTAGGTGACCCTGCCCGTCTGCAGAGCACCGCTAATTGGTGTTAATGAAGTGATTTTTTTTTTTTTTTTTTTTTTTTTTTTTTTTTTTTGAGGGTGCCATTTCGTGGGGCAAGATTTCAACCACTACCCTTGGAACTGAGTTAGGGTGACAAACAAGGGGTAAGGGTAAAAAGAAGAAATGGGATTGGGCCTTTGTGTCTCAGAAAGCAGAAAACATTACATTTTTCTTTCTATCTGAAAAAAAAGTAAAAAAATAAATTAAAACAAGTGTGAAAAATGCTGTCTGATTGTCTTAGTAAGCACATAACCCTAGCATTTTCTGCAAAAACAACAATATTCAAGGTTTCTAAGAGAGATCATAGCCAAAAATACTTTATGTTTGTCTCAGTAAGCCTTTCACAGCACTCTCTCCTAATATCACACCAAGATATTTTCTGCCTTAACATCTGTACTGCACCCACAGGGTGTGAATCTCATTAGCCCACTTCTGTTATCTCTCTCTACAGCATCTCATCTTCAGCTTCAGCCTTGTTCTGTATGCAGCGCGACTAAGGACTTATGCAGCTGCGCAAATTAAACACTGAAGCGCTGCTTTCATGGCCACATGATTTCACTGTTTGAGATCAATGATTTTGATATTAACAAAATGTATATATTTTGAGGCATGTCTGTGAATATATGTGAAGCTACATGTGTTTAATGATAACATCCTGATTTGATTCAAGCAGCTTGAGTTTTTCAGGACAATCTGTAAATTTTTCTATTATGCATCATTGGAAGTAGTGACCCAGACTTTAATAAACTGACTGAGCTACAGCTGACGAAAGCATCTCATTACATCTATCTATGGCATCAATTACACATTAGTCACACACAGAGGTGTGTAGAGTAGAAAGCATAATTACAAGCATATATATATATATATATATATATATATATATATATATATATATATATATATATATATATATATATATATATATATATATATATATATATATATATAAATGGATTTAGTGTAGCCCAGTATGTAAAATGTTGAACATAAATGATTGGTTTCATAGGTTTCCATACATTTTTTAAAAACATGACACCCCTGTTTGTACAATAACAATAATAATAACAACAATAATAATAATAATAATAATAATAATAATAATAATAATAATAATAATTTGAAACATTTAAAACTCATGTAGTATATTATTAATGGCAAAGGTAACTGAAATGAAGTTAAAATCTCAAACAAAAATAAAAGGCCATGTAAATACAGCACATACACCATTTCGGTCAACAGACTTTGATCAAAAGACTCCCCAAAGACAAACACACAGAAGAACTCCAGTTACATCTGGACCCAATCATAAAGGTGTAGCCTTGTCCTACCAACCAACGACTGATAAGAAACAATGTGAACTAATAATTCATCGCTTTTTACTTCATCTGTGCACCATGTCTGACAAATACAGAAAACCTTTGGATAATTTTTAACTCTGCGGCTTTGTCGGCTCTTTGTTTCGGTGTGGGACTCATTTGTTCCATGTTTAGTTGTTTTCCTTCACAGCAGTCACTGCATTGAAGGTGCATTTTTATTAACCCATGTTTCTAGCAGAGAACAGCGTCCACTGTCCCCTAATCAGCTGTCATCCCTGCTGTGCTACAGTTCCTTTTGCTACTGCTGCTACTTTAGAAACGGTAAACTGATGTTGGATGAGCTGAACAAGTGAGAGGACAGATCTTTCAGCAGACCAACACCTCACCCTCATCATACCTGGAGTGAGAGCGACTGATGTAACGACAACTCAGTTTCATTCAGGGGAATGTTCATCCACTCCTCAGACCAGTGCTAGCAAAAAAACAAGAGAGTGTGCAAAAGAGAAAACGTGTGGAGAAATGTTGAGAAACAATGTTGCTCATGAAGAATCTTCCTGAACCCGGCCCAAAACCAGATATTTTGTCAGGCTCGTGTAGAACAGCCTAAACCAGACACAAATGTTAAAGAGGAGAGAGTTCAAATGGAAAATGAATAGGAAAGTTCGTAAGTGGCATGTGCTTACATGAAGAGTTGCACCCTCTAATAAAATAAGATAAGATAGCCAATCGGCATGTTGGTTAAATCACAAGTGTGAGCAGCTCAGCCCTCAGAACAGGTTTGAGAGTTACTGCAGCCAAATGCTACGAACCATTTATGCTCCCCCCTTCAAACAGACAGGAGTCTGGTCTTGCATGAGTCGTGAATAACTGCCTAGTGTTATTGCCAAAAGGGCAGGATAGACAGATCTTCTTATAAGGACTTTGCCTACACCCATACCCCATACACCCTAACCCTGCAGTGAAATAATGACTCCAGTTGGAGGTGTGCAATATCGTAAAATTTCATGAAGCAGGTTGTGTGTCGTGACATATTCTTCCCATATATTGCCCCTTACTCAAGCAGAAGAAGACAACTTGAGCAAAAACACAAGCAACAGTTCGAAAATCTACTTAGGTTGATGTTTCTGTATGCACAGAACTACTGTGGAACATCCAAGTACATGCAGCATCTATCAGCACAGAAACTGAAGATTAATCAGCTGTACTTTTCTATTTTTGGGATCTTTTTGATCCAAGATTAAATGCTAAAGTTCCAAAGTGAGCGGTGTGAACAACATCAAAGCAGTAAAGCAGTCCAGTAGGAACACAACAATAAAATTCAAACAAAACCACTTCAGTAAAAGTGTTAGCATTTAAAAAATACTTGGGAAAATACATTTACACATAAAGTTACTGCCAAAATATACAGTCTAGATGGGAGAAACCACTAAAAATGTATGCACCTTATTAATTTAACCAAATTGCAAATATTGATACACTATAAAGAAATAGAAGTTAAACTTCTCTATGATGCTTATTCAGGTGTATGTAGTCCTAGCTTATACATTATTAACTGTTAGGAATCTGCATCAGCTGCAAAGTCCTTATACGATGGTCTGTCCACTTGTCGTCCATCCTGGCAACACCTCTCAGCACTAATTACCATTCCTATAAGACCAGGCTGCTCTCTCTTAGAATGGGAGAGACCTATAAACCCCAAACTTGGAGCCAAAGTAACATCTAAAACATATTTGTAATCACTGGTACATCAAAAATCACAGATTTTTGCAGTGTTTTGCTCTTATAAAGCACAAAACGTGTGTTTTTTCCTGGTTGATCTGGCAACAATATCCACAACTGAGGGGGGTTTTTCCCCCTGCATTTGCCATTACTTGCATGCTAACTGGCTCTTTTTATTGAAGGGCGGGACTTTCCCCATAAGCAGAAGCCATGCTGAGCGTTATGATTTTTCATTTTTCAGCAAGTGTCCTGTCTTCTCCTTTATAATGTCTCTGTGGGCAGTGTATTCCAACAAGACTGAAGAATCACAATATGGAGCAGGGATGACATGAAAGCTTAAATAATTCTTATAAGCTCAAGAAACAGCATGAAACACACTTTAAATATAAGCACTGGAACAGATTATTACTTCATTCATTACATCCTTTTCATATTATTATTACTACTACTACCACCATTATCTTTATCATAATAATAATAGTAATAATAATACACCATCATTATTGTCCCGAGAACATAACATAAATTTGAGTTCATATCATCCACCACTAGCAGTCTGTCACCCATATGTGCCATAATGTATCCTGTGGTGAAGTAGGCTGTTGCTGTCTGCAGCAAACTGTCGGTCAGCAGTCATTCTGCCTTTGTCTTATGCGCACACACACGTGTAGAGATCATAAAATAGAAAAACATGAAAACAGGGCCCCTTCTGTATGAAAAGCAAGCATGCATGCACAGTATGCCTATGAAACACTCAATTACAAAGTCTACCCATCCCCCAATAATAAAAGGGTTATGGTCTCCTTCCTTCCATCCATCCTGCTGCTTTAATGTGGTGTTAAATCCTTCTTTTCCTCCAGCCCAAACATCTGTCTGCATCGGCTACCGTAATGCACAGCCTGAGGCATGAAAAGCAATAATGCTTCAGTCTAGATGCTGAAAAATAAAAGGTTTGTACTTGTATTTATAGACGTACACCTGTATTTGTTCAAACACATCAAGCAATGATGAGGCTTTTGTCTATGATGTCATGAATCCTTGCAGATTCTTGGGGTGCTTGGCTCTCAAAGCATCTGCCAAAGGAATAAATGCAAAAACAGAACACTTCCACCAAGCAGAGCAGCAATAAAAATCCTTCAAATTAGCTGAAACACGTTTACATCTCTTTGTACTGACCTCTTTCCCTGCAGCCTCCTGAGTCTACTCATTCCGCCATTGCCATGGAGCTCGTTTATATAGAGTACAAATACATTCTCTCTCTCTCTCTCTCTCTCTCTCTCTCTCTCTCTCAACGCCGTGTCACACTGCCACCAGTCCCACCAGCTGCCCCCACTTCTTCTGCTTCTCGTTCATACAGACGCTGTGCTCTCTCCCTCACTCACATATCGGTACAGACATAAACGCGATGCTCTCGCTCGCTGTTCCTTAGTAACAGTGGAATTGGAGCCAGCATCCAGGCATCCCTCCTCCTCTCCACCCCCCACATTCTCTCTCTCCCCTTTTAGCCCTCCTCTCCCCCCACTTTCCCTCTGCTAGATGAGAATAAATATTTTATCCACAAACGGAACGTGCTCTTCACTCCTCCTACAGAGCCATTACTCAGAGTGTGTCACATGGTGTCCAACCGTTCTCCACCCACTGCGTGAAATATTAAAGTGTAACATTACACGCACGCATGTGGCCACCTGTGAATGAATCGGAGGCATCTGCCACTGCACTGCAGCAGTGTAAAGACTCTACCTGCTGAACACGATTCATTCAGGTGTTAACAGAAGCATACAAGCACATTTTCAGTTTTTGACATAATTTGAACATTTCTGTTGCCCTGTACATATTGTGCAAGTTTCATGATAAATGAACCAAAAGAAACGGGCCAAAATGACTTGGAAAAAAAGTCTGGTTCCATTGACTTACATTAAAAGTAAAGTAGGCTGTTTCCTTCTCATTTACCAGTTACCATTTCAGAGATACAAGGTTTTCTTCCGACAACAGTGACATAGTATAGGTGCTACCTTGCAAAACAGATACTATGCAACATTAGACTGATCAGAGGACAAAAAAAAAAAAAAAAAAAAAAAAAAAAAAAAAAGAACAAAAAACAAAACAACAATACAGGAAACCCATCTGATCAATTATTGTCCTCTATAAACATGCTTGTTCCAAAATATACAGCAGTTAAAGTACACATGGTGCTTTTTTGATCATTATTATCAGTGACACCCAAAAGTATCTGTGAAATTATAAAGCTCATTATAAGCTTCGGCTCCTGAATAAGGTGAAGAAACTTTGAACTCCTACTGTTTTTTTCTGAAATGGACACAGCTTACACAATATTAGTATTTGTGCATTTTGATGAGCTACTGTCATTTTTAGTCACTTGTTTCTTTCTTTTGCCTGTAAACCTTTTGAGAAAAGAGAAAAAAAAAAAAGTGAAATTGTGATTGTATTCTGTATTCACTTTTCTTCTTTTTTTACAAATATAAATAAGCATTACAAATATCTGGGTGTGTATATTGACAATAAACTGGACTGGGCTAAGAACACCGACACCCTCTACAGGAAGGGCCAAAGTCGTCTCTATTTTCTGAGGCGCCTGAGGTCCTTCAACATCTGCCGGACTATGCTCAGGATCTTCTATGAGTCTGTGGTGGCGAGTGCTATCCTCTATGCTGATGCATGCTGGGGAAGCAGACTGAGGGTGGCAGATGCCAACAGACTCAACAAACTGTTCCACAAGGCCGGTGATGTGGGTGTGGAGCTGGACTCGCAGCGTCAGAGAGGAGGTCGCTGTCTAACCTGCAGGCCATTATGGACAATGACTCCCACCCATTCTACAACACGGTGATGAGACACAGGAGCTTGTTCAGTGCAAGACTCATTCTACCGAAATGCACCACAGGAAGTCATTCTTACCTGTGGCCATCAAACTCTGTAACTCCTCCCTCAGTGTGAGATTCACAAAGGGTGGAGGACAACAACAACAACAACAACAACAACAACAACAACAACAACAACAACAACAACAACAACAACAACAACAACAACAACAACCCATAACTCAGAGGTACAATAATTGAAATAATTTAAACTGCTTTATACTAAATGTTTAATATTTATTATCACAGTCACCGCCACTTTACTATATTCATAAGAACTTAAATCTTGTGTACATATTGCAAATTTCTCTTTATCTTTGTTTTAAATTATTAAAGTGTTTATTCTTTTACATAAATGGTTGCAACTGTAACAACTGCAATTTCCCTCTGGGATCAATAAAGGATTGGGATTCTGATTTACTAACATATAGCTTAAAACAGGAAAAATGCTCTGCTTCTTGAGGAGCCATTGTTAATGCTGACTATAATACAAACAAACAAACAAACAAAAGAGTTCAACGGGAGATCAAAGTGGTCAGATCACATCAGCTGTTTCCATTCAAAATGCAAGTTAATGAATTGGAGGTGCTGCACAAACAGGTTGTACAGCACAACGAGTCACATAATCCCCATGGTGAGTTATGACACTATGGTAACAACAACATTGCAGTTTGTGCGTTTTAAATCTTCACAGATACATCATTTAGAAAACTCTTAACTTTACAGGTGAAGGAAAGAACATAACATACTTTTAATGTAAGTCAGTGGAACCAGAGTTTTTGTATAAGTAATTTTGAGCCATTTCATTTGGTCCATTCATCACAAAGTTTACACACAATTTAAAGAACAGGCCTTTTCAAATTATGTCAAAAACTGAAAAATGACCAAAATGAAGATACAAGGTTTTGATTTGACAGCTGCGAAATATAAAGTGGTATAGTTGATTTGTAGCTAACAAAATGAGGGTTTTACCAAACTGCCAGCTTTTGCCTGCTAGTCCATTGTCAAATATTCCTCCATGGCAAAACGAATGGTGATTCAAAATGCTTTGAATGTGACTAGAAGGTGTCATAGGACTTCACCTTACTTTCCCATAAGGCTCTATAAATGTTCATATGATCCACATGGCCATTCTGACACACTGCAATGCTCTACAGGAAGGGCAACGTAAGAGGTACTGCAGAAGGGAAAATTATTTGATTAATCAAATATCAGACTGATTATTCAATTATAGAAATAGTGTGTTTGATGCAGCCCTAACTAATAACGTATGCACAGCACTACAACAGCAGCAAAGTGTTTTCAAATGACAACACTGCTCACTCAGATGGTTCGTATGAGTTCTTCACTGTGTGGTTGTTCAATAGAGACCCGATACACCAACCAGCAACACAATTCTTCTCCAGAGAGACTCCCTCTTTCTTCTCCCACTGGGCCACTGCGCAGTAAATGGGTTACAAACACGAGCACCACCAAAGAGAAAGCAGAAATGCAGATGAGACGTGGCTTCTCTGTAAACAAGAGCAGCCTGCAAGAGCAAAGTCAGAGAACTTTAAATGACCTGTCCCATTTAGATTCAGTCAGTGGAAAAACAAATAAAATGCTTATCATCATAAGCCTATAAAGAATAGAGCTGGAGATAAAGATAGAAGCTTTGGAACTATTTCAGAATCCTCACTGACTCCTCCTAGTAGAAGTGAAAAAAAAAAAAAAAAAAAGATGAAGGGTACTTTACAGCTGTAGCTGAACGATAATATCAGTATGGGCAGATACTGTAAAACAAACAAACAAACAAACAAAGAAAAACACATAAAACAACACAACACACACACACACACACACACACACACACACAAACAAACAAACAAACAAACAAATTGATGTTTAGGTGACATTCATAATATCTATGTTATTCACTTTTCTGCATTTGTAAACCTATACAAACACTATTTCGCTGTAATCCAGGTGGATTTTATCCCAGTTTTTAAATGTCATACAACAATCATGTATTGGCAGAGGAATCGAAAAACACGTACATAAAAAAATATCAGCATCAGCCCACAGTTCCCATATCAACGCATCCCCAGTGTCCTGAATGGGGAACAGCTGCAGTTGATTGTAAAATGACTGGGAAAGCTGTACAACATCGATTATCAAAATGAAGTTAATAACATTTGGTCTCATTAACCGACTGTTCGTGATGTCTTCTTAAAACTCACAGTTTATCACAAAGATTCTGACAAAACACAGCGTAAGCACACTCAAGAGCTCTTGAAACTGACGTCATGAAACTGACAGTCTTTTTAATAGCAAATAAGGTGCATGCAAACCTTTTGAACAACACAGTGAAATTCAGAAAATGTCTAACTGAATCTGACAGACTTTTTCTTAAGACCTTTCTCAAGAACAAATTTAAGAAAACCCTTAGGAAGATATTGGCCCACTGTGATCCAGAACTCCTTGTGTTTCAAAAGCACTGAGCATCTCTCAAGTTAGACAAATTGCCAAAAATGATTGATCAGATGACAGTGGCCACGTTTACATGCAAAGATTTTAGCCAATCTGATTGAATACATTCCGATTACAGGTTCAGACTGAGGTGTTTATGCTCACTCTACTCAACAACTTGATTGAAAATCTCTGTTTACATGAACACTACAAGTAATCAAATCCAAAATGAGGCGCATGCGTGGAGAACCACTTAGAGAGTAGACGTTACCGCGACAGCAAATATCATGTGAGTCCAGTCAGTGAGCTGAGCAGCAGTGAGCAGTGTGTGTTTTTAATTGCTTTAAAATGATGTCAGACTCACATCCTTCACATGTCCCTATTAAAGAAGGCCGAGAGGAAGACGTCATGTTCTGAGACACATAAGCTGGGTGTCCGTCCCACCGCTGTCTTTTAAAGATCAGAGCATAAACTTCGTCTCCCCCGCAGACCAGTTTCTGCTCCGACATGTTTAAACTTTCACTATGACGCGACGCACATGCGGAGTGGACTTGAACTTTCCGATAGGGAATGTAATCAGATACAGAAATTTACACAGATATTATTCTTCTGTTTAACAGATTATTTACAGGGTTACCCACCTCGATCAATCGGATAGAAATTGTATTCTGAATGGCCTCAGACTAGTCTATTCCGATTGAGCTATTCATCGGATTATTGATGGATTATTAGGCTGCATGTAAACATGGCTAGTGTCTTTATTATTCATAATTTAATTGGTAAACATCTCACAACAAAGTGATTTTCATATTAAACGCACCAATTCACTAAAATTACCATGGTGTGAATGGACTGCAATGCTGTTCACATGGATCACTAAGTGTGCTGACAGAGGATGTATGAATGTGGTTCTATTTAAAATTAGGGGCTGTAATTTTCTTTACAGCTAGAATAAAAGACTTCAGGCTGAACAGGCTAAATTACTTTTCCATTAATATTAAGCGATGCATTTTCTTGAAATCTAAGCTGCAAAAATGGCTAATTTTGAATTCCTTGTTTCTGTGATGTCAAGAAAAAAAGAAAAAAAAAACTATTTGCATATGTCTGTCTATTTAGTTCACAGCAATTTACCCCCACACACTCGTGCTGAAGCTAGAAAGAGCATTTCAGCCTGAACGGCTTTTCAAATGAGGCACAATACAGAGCAGCCAACCAAATGGAGGTCATTTACACATCAGTTTTAAAGGCATACTAAGAAAGACAGCCTGTTTAATGTTCAGGGATAAAGAGAGGTCATAAAATGATCATGTCAAAATGAATTAGGACTGTTTTTGGTACATAAAACTAGACATGAGTGGGGTCAGACTAAGTTAGGTAGGCCAAATAAAACATCCTCACTGGTCAACTTTGGCTTGCAGGCACCTCTTTGTGCAGCCCTGCTCTAAATTAATTACATTTCTTGGAGGAAGGATTGGTTTTTTTTGTGATTATTATTAACCATAATTTATTCATTTAAAATGTGTATATTTTATCATGTGCTGTATAAACGCACTAACGCATAGCCTCAAGTGGTGTTTTGGTTTAGTATATCAGTGATTCCAAAGCTCTGAACAGTAGTGAGTGTGTATATCTGAGAGAAACTTATTGGTGAAATAAAGCCTCAACATCAGGTGAAGAGGTAAAACAAGGCCAAATGATTTGAGGGGAGATTGAATGCCCTGAGAGGACATGCACTCACAGGTGTGTGTGTGTGTGTGGTTTATAGAATGGGTCAGCAGCCAGAGAGAGGGTCTGAATTAAACAGGGATTAGAAAAGAGAGAGGACAGCGCATTGCCTGTAGTGTTCAGATAAACTGTGCCGCTTATGTAACTGCTGATCCACTCATTCAGCACTGAAACACCATCATGTAGAAGAAAGATTTACCTTCCATATTGGGAACATCATGAGAGCGAGAGAGAGTGAGAGAGCGAGAAAGAAAGAGAGAGAAAAGAAAGAAAAGGAAAGAGAGAACGAGAGAAAGAGAACGAGAGAAAGAGAGAACGAGAGAAAGAGAGAACGAGAGAAAAAGAGAGAGAACACAAAGAAAATGACAAAAGGGAAGCTATATAAAAACAAGGAGTAAGAGATTGAAAGACAAATGAGTGAGAAAAAAAGAAAGACAGACAAAAAGGCAGAATAAAAGTGTGAGAAAGAAATGATGGACAAAGTGAGGGAGATATGGAGAAAAATTAAAAGAAAGGTAACGAAAAAAAATAGGTCAAGGAAAAATAGGGCCAAAAGAGAAAGAGGTGAGAGAGGCAAAAGAAAAAAGTAAGAATGCGAAAGGAGAAAGAGGAGAGTGAGCGAGATAGCAGAGAGCAGAGCACGAGAGACAGCGAGATAGCAGAGAGAGCAGAGCACGAGAGACAGCGAGAGAGAGCAGAGAGCGAGAGACAGCGAGATAGCAGAGAGAGCAGAGAGCACGAGAGACAGCGAGATAGCAGAGAGAGCAGAGCACGAGAGACAGCGAGAGAGAGCAGAGAGCGAGAGACAGCGAGATAGCAGAGAGAGCAGAGAGCACGAGAGACAGCGAGATAGCAGAGCGAGCAGAGCACGAGAGACAGCGAGATAGCAGAGAGAGCAGAGCAGAGCGCGAGAGACAGTGAGAGCAGACAGCGAGAGACAGCGAGAGCAGAGAGCAAGACAGCGAGAGTGAGACAGAGAGAAAGAGACAGAGAGAAAGAGACAGAGAGAGAGAGAGAGAAAGAGAGATAATCTGTATGCACACAGGACACAGGCACCCTCCCATCACAGGCTGAGCTGATATGAATGAGTCACTGATTTATTTCACTCCTCACCAGCTGATTATTTTGTGCATCAGCAGCTTTACAAACGCCCTTCGCTGCTCTATGAAGGACCACTCAGGCAGCCGGACTGAGCCTTGAATAAGAACGCCAAACATGTTCATTCAGCTAAATCAATAATGGAGCAGTCAAATGTTATGAAAGGACATAAATAAAACATGCACATAACCATGGGGATGGTGCCAGTGCTGGGGAATTTAAGGATAAAAAAAACAAAACAAAAAAGCAAACAAACAAAAAAACACAAACAAAAATATGCCCATACAAAATGTGTGCTTGGCTCACATAACATGGACAAAATACTAGTATAAGGATTATATTGCTACATATTGCAATTACGACGAGTCATATAATACAGGGTGGCTCAAAAGTAAGCAAAACAGCCGTATAAAATAAAAATGGTTTGGCAAATGGTTCCAGCTTGAGAATGAGAATGAATACACTTATGTTGACATGAAGCACACCACTGTTTTTCTGATGCAATTCTCCACCTGTTTGATGTGTCGCACACCTACTTTCCTAATTGTAAACCTGACGTTGAATCCAAGATGGTGGCATTCAAGATGGCCACCATGTTGGTGACATGGCCTCACAGGCTTCCCCCTTCCCCCACAGCTTTGGTCTCAAATCAGATCACCAAACCGTTTCCATTTCATATGGGTGTTTACTTATTTTGAGACACCCTGTATATTATAAACACAGAGTGCTCAAAAGTAGCTCTGAAACACCTCTATTATCATTTTTTTAATAATCATTAAATCTTTTAACGCATTATGGACAGTGTGCTTTAACGTATTCAGAAGTACAGAGCTTCAGTTTTATTGTAATAATCAATACTTTGAGTCCAACTGCACAACAGCAAACTAGAACACCTTCATCTAACCTGGCATTTAACTCCCAAAGAAATCATTGTAAATTCCAAAATGTCAAAATAAATAAATAAATAAATAAATAAAATAAATCTACTGAAGCGTGGAAAAGAGACAGTAAGTGTTAAAAGTGGGTCACGCTCTGGCCATTCAACCGAAGAAATCCAACAAGCCTGGTTAGAGCTCTGCATTATTTTTTACCAAAAAAACACCCATCAGGCATAACATCACCATCTCCTTGTTTTTACGCTCATTGCCCATTTTATGGGCTCCACTTACTATATAGGTGCACTTTGTAGTTCTACAGTCACTGCTGGACTGAGAATAGTCCACCAACCAAAAATATCCAGCTAACAACGTCCTGTGGGCAGCGTCCTGTGACCGCTGATGAAGGACTAGGATGACCAACACAAACTGCAGCAGCAGATGAGCTATCGCCTCTGATTTTACATCTACAAGGTAGGAGTGTCTAATAGAGTGAGCAGTGAGTGGACACATTGTTTAAAAACTCCCGCAGCACTGCTGTGTCTGATCCACTCGTACCAGCACAACACACACACCAACACCTGCAGTGCTGAGAATGAACCACCACCCAAATAGTACCTGCTGTGTGAGGGTCCATGGGTGTCCTGACCACTGAAGAACAGGGTAAAAGAGGTAACAAAGTATCAGAGAAACAGATGGACTACAGTCTGTAACTGTAGAACTACAAAGTGCACCTATACAGTAAGTGGAGCTCATAAAATGAACAATGAGTGTAGAAACAAGGAGGTGCTCACGATGTTATGTCTGATCGGTGTATATTAATACATCAAAACATTCACAGATTCTCTTCCAGAACTTTGACCGTTTAAACGACTCATTTGCTTAATTGAGTCCTTCACAACAGCCGTCTACAATATCAGTACTGCAACGACCAAATATCATAAAACAGTTATTTAATAAAATATTGTGCAACCCTGCCATTCCTACAGAAACTGAGGGCTATTCTCTCCTGGGTAAAAACAGGCAACACCTTGTCTATAATGATGATGAGTCACAAATGGTCGGAATGTGTATTTCCTTTAATCGCACAGATTGATCCATCCATAGATGCATTCATTCATAACAACTGTTGCTAGGTTAGACACATTTTAGGGAACACCGGCCAAATTCAGAATCAGGGGCTGGATTCATGAAAGTGTCTTAAGAAAGGAAATGTTTTTTCTTTAATTCATTCCCAAGAAAAAAAACATTAAAATTGTGATTCTTCAAATAACGTCTTAAGAATTATCATTTTTTGTCTTAATTATTTTAAAAATAATTCTAAGAACAATTAGCGTTCTTGAAAATATCACGTCCTTACATGTTTTTTAATCTTACGATGGCATCACTTGTCTCCAGCTGTAAGAGCTTACAAGCATCTAAATCATCAAACTCGGATGCTGCATCTTCCACTCTGGCCCATCCTCATGTCTCGCTTTCCATCGTCATAGAAATTGAAAAATATGCCTTGATTGGATTCAATACAGAATACAGTAACGCTTCTATGTATTTGTATCACAGTACAGCTAAACGGTTTAATTTTTCTATTATTTATTTGAAAAAAAAAAAAAAAGGCCTCTTCGTTGCTTATTTGCAAATACGTCTCAATCTTGATAAACTCTTTTGATCACTCATCAGATCGGGACGTCCTTGTCTCTCACCTGGACTCTCTTGGTGCGGCCAGGTGCGTTCCCCAGATGTTCTGTCCTGCTCGATTTCTTTCGGCCATTGGCTCCAGCCCTGCTGCCTGTACGACCACCATTCGGAGCTCCAGAGCTTCCAGGTAGGGAGTGTTTTGCTCTCCTCCTGTGGCTTGATGGAGGTGCCTCCTGCTTGGGCTTCTCAGATTCCTCTACAGCCTCAGGGGCCTCCAGTTCTCTAGATCTTTTAAAAAGGTTGTGGATGGACAGCAGCACAAGTGTGCACAACACATACATGGTCCCACTGGCTAGAACAAGGACTTCTGGTTGATTTGTGGCGTTCACAGAGTTCTCAGTAGGACAGTCTAGCTGTTCCTGCTGCAGCGTGAGCACAGGATCAGAACGCTATCTTCTGGTGCGGGGTTACAGTCATCTGTGATATCGGTCTTGTGGCCAAAGATCTTTTACTGAAACACAAACCCGACACACTGACGTCCCACGGAGATCGCTGTCTCACAGAGATCTTAGATGTCAATTATAAAACGAAAAGCACGGAAATTCAGCATTAGAGGTCTTTGCCTGATGTTTGAGGACAAAGTTCTTAAAAAAATGAAAAGTGGAAGAAAAAAATGAAATAAAATCAAAAAGGGACATTAGAAGTGTTTTTCTTCTAATAAAGAAAAAAAAAAATTCTTCAATTTTTGGAGTAAATACAATCTATACTGTAAAGCAGCTCTTCAAGAAAGGGATAGTAAGATTCTTTCACTTTTATGTTAAGACAGAGGACAAACGTTACAAATTTTTTTCTAAAACAAAAAATTAAGCAAATAAATAAGTGGCAAAACAAGCAAAAGTTCTCCAGCGTATTTACAGCAACTGTTCTTTTGCTCTGTATTGTAAGTTCCACTCTTAGATATCCATCTCAAAGCAAAAAGCAGAGAAAGATGAAAAAATTTTCACTATTCAGAAGGCTGGAAATGATGGAAAGTTGGCAGGGTTCAGTCAGAAGTCTGTCCTAAAAAATAATCCAAAAAAAGTAAATAAACCAAAATGTCCTTTAGTCTTCTTTACTCAATTCTTCAGCATATTTAAAATGATATTTCTCTCCCTTGGTGATGCAAAGCCGCTCTCCAGATTTCACAGATCTCCTTGCAGGTTAGACATGCTGACCGTGAGCTGTCAGGCTGAGTGTTTCAGACGGATGAGAGTGCAGCATGTCCTAATGCTCATTTAGACATTAGATAATCCACTGGCACTCCGATAAGCAAATGGGCCGAGTGCCCATGCGCATCGCTCTCGCTCAGAGAATGTGCGGCACGGCCAACGTACACACCTTCGTCTTTTTATAGCTTGAGCTGGTCACCTTTCCCTTGCCTTGACACATACAGACACACCCCTGATAAAGGAGGGTATCACCACTTCTGTGGAAAAACAATAAACATTAAACTCTGCTCGAGTGAAGTCCAACATTCTTCTTTGCGTCCACTCCCATTTGGGACCTTATGTACCCAACTGAGATAATTCTCTGCTTATACTGCAGAAATCATAAAAACTATAAACTTTTGCATCAAAACAATCCAATAAAGTCGTCCAGTGTTCCATAAAGTCTGTAAAAACAGCTAGAGGTCAGTGGTAAAGTTCCCTGTCCTCGTCCAGACAAGCTGGAGACGGTCACTTGTCATTATCTTCCACGGTAAAGCCAAGACGCGCCAAAGGACACCGACCAAAACTCTCTTGCAGCCCGTTTCTGTGCTGTGGGTGAAGTCCTGCTTCCCTCCACAGAGAGAGTAAAAGAGAGAATAAAAGTCTCCCCTCATTCATTCTCCTCCCCCTCCCTCTTTCTATTCTGTCCATCTGTCACTGTGATGCTGGAGCAAGCAGCTGACTGTTTTTAATATCTGTATTTGTTATGCAAAATTTGGGTGCCACTAGTCAAATTACATGTGAAAAGAAGCTAGAGAGAGCAAACGCCTCTAAGAGAACACAAGTATGCACATTTTAATGCTGAATCTGCTAAATGTATAATAATAACAATAATAATAATAATGCCTTAACTCCGCAAATAAACAGAAATAGTGCATTAAAATGTGAAGAAAAAAAAAATCCATATTTAAATTCTTCCCTGTTGAAGACGTGTTCAAACATTTGCACAGACCTACATTTGTATATTATGGCTGTAATAATGCTCAAATTTTGCAATAAGTTATGTATTGTGGTTTGTAAACATTCAATGTGGTTTCATTTATTAATGTTTTGGCCAAAACAGGATTGCAGCAAATTTTATGAGTAGACATAAAAAAAGGAAACCATTCCAACTTATGTCAGTACGCCTTAAATACTTTTTTGAACTGAACTGCATTTCAGTCACCGCACAGACGATCTCGCAACTTATATAAAAAGAAAAGACTATAAAAGAGCAAACATGAATGTGACGTAGCATCAAAATTGTGTACATGTGTAAAATAACAGAAAAAAAAAGGAGAAAAAGCCTCACAACATCTGTTCAGAGAAATCCTCACGTCCAACACGTGCGACCCTGATTGTCGGGTGGTTTAGTGAGGCGGCCTCATTACAGCATGGCTACGTGAAAGTATGCAGTAGCGCCATGGCAGCTAGCGCTGCAGCAACGCCACCCGATGGGAACTGACAGTGTCAATCAAAGCAGGAGAATTCTGATGGGTGGACGCTGCAGTGGCCTTTAGCGAACGTATAGAGCACCGCTCAGAAAACTCGAAGCGTAAACATCACTGTTCAGAACTTTCTCACTGCGTGCAGCCACAAAGGAAACCTTCTTCCACCTCATTACTCGCTCTAGGGGCCTCTCACAAACACAATGTAGCCTGATTTATCACAAAACAGACAATAGCAGGTCAAGTGAAGTTTATACACAAAGTCTAATGAGCGATAATTCTGCTGAACATTATAATTATAATTCTGCTTAAAATTTGGTTTCATTCCTGCACCAGCTGCTTATGACAAATCAGAACAACAGATGTTTTAATGTCCACAAACAAAATAAACTACGATCAAATTACAGAAATCTACTGTCACATTGTTTCTTTTTAAGAAAAACATTTCAGAGATAATCCATCTACCTCACAGGTGTGGCATATCAAGATGCTGATTAGACAGCATGATTATTGCACAGGTGTGCCTTAGGCTGGCCACAATAAAAGGCCAGTCTAAAATGTGCAGTTTTATCACACAGCACAATGCCACAGGTGTCGCAAGTTTTGAGGGAGTGTGCAATTGGCATGCTGACTGCAGGAATGTCCACCAGAGCTGTTGCCCGTGAATTGAATGTTCATTTCTCTACCATAAGCCTTCTCCAAAGGCGTTTCAGAGAATAGAATTTGGCATTACATCCAACCGGCATCACAACCGCAGACCACAAGTAACCACACCAGCCCAGGACCTCCACATCCAGTATCCTCTCCAAGATCATCTAAGACCAGCCACCTGGACAGCTGCTGCAACAATTGCTTTGCATAATCAAAGAATTTCTGCACAAACTGTCAGAAACCATCTCAGAGAAGCTCATCTGCATGCTCGTCATCCTCATCGGGGTCTCCACCTGATGGCAGTTCATCGTCTTAACTGACTTGACTGGGCAAATGCTCACATTCGATGATGTCTGGCACATTGGAGATGTGTTCTCTTCACGGATGAATCACGGTTTTCACTAGATGGCAGACTGCTTGTATGGCGTCGTGTGGGCGAGCAGTTTGCTGATGTCAACATTCTGAATCGAGTGGCCCGTGGTGGTGGATGGGGTTATGGTATGGGTGGGCATATGTTATGGACAACGAACACAGGCGCATTTTATTTATGGCATTTTGAATGCACAGAGATACCGTAACGAGATCCTGAGGCCCATTGTTGTGGCATTCATCTACGACCATGTTGCAAGGATCTGTATTATATTATATTATACACACACACCCCTGAGATGCATTACTGTCCACAGTATGCACTGCAACATAGCGTTTGTTCTGACCCCCTTTCCTCAGCTACAACCTTGAGTGAGAGTGAGAGAGTGAGAGAGAGAGAGAGAGAGAGAGAGAGAGAGAGAGAGAGAGAGAGAGAGAGAGAGAGAGAGAGAGAGAGAGAGAGAGAGAGAGAGAAAGATGGATAGATGAACAAAGAGACACGGACGGACAGAGACAAAGACAAACAGATATAAGTTGACAGACAGGCATAAAAGAGACTGATAGATATAGACAGGTATACCAATAGACAAAAAGACAGACATACAAGGACAGAAAGACAGACAGTAAATATGAATGTTTAAAGCCTCTCTACAGTTGATTGCAGTAGATTTGGCACAGCCGTCACACAACGCTCTGTGTTATTTCAGGAGCAAATTACAGTGTAACAGAAAAGGGTGGGAAGCCCATAAATTACAGGGTAGATTTTAATTCAAGCATGTGGCAATACCGCAGAGTCCCTACCAGGAGAAAAGGGAGGATTATGAGAATATAGCGTAACGTCTCTCAAGCAGCATTACACATTACAACATTAGTTCTGTCAAAAACCACATTTGCAGTTTTTCTTTTAACCCAAATGCAGTCAATCAGCCGAGATCTGTTCGGTGTGCTTCTGAACTAATGTAGCAACAAGTAATGTAAGGTTAAATTAGCATCATGCTAACTGCATGCCTAGAAGAACGTCTCAGAAACCACACAGGTAAGTCTACTAGAGATTACTCAACTCCACACGGATTGGGACAAGTAATGATTTAGGCATGCAGTTAGCGCGATGCTCATTGGTTGGATACAAGAGTCTACTACTTGTTAGCTTCACTATCCTTGTAACTCCAGTGCAAAACTCATAAACGAAACTTTAGATACCAAACATCTCATCGCTTTAACTTCACACTGCCTCGCCATGCAAAGCTAAGAACACCCTCAGTTTACTGTCAGTGCACACAGCGACCTCAAGAGTGACTCACAGTCTCCACGGAGACAGGACAGGAACAAGCATGCGGAGAGAAAAATGGTCATGTTGTGGCTGCACAACATCTGCTTTACACATGTGCTTTTCTAAACCACTCAGTCCTCCAGCTTCTGCTACCAGAGAGGAAACTCACAAGGAACAGAGCGAAAAACCAAACACAGGCCTTACAGACCACGTCATTCGCCTGTTCAGGTGGTCCGGCAGCAGGTTTAGGAAAATCGCTCGACATCAAACGCATAAATAAACTGTTTATATTAAAAAAAAAAAAAAAAAAAAAAAAAAAAAAAAAAAAAAAAAAAAAAAAAACCACACACCGAAATTGTGGATTTACAAAAATATGTATATATAATATACAGAAGAGAAAAAAGAAGAAAAGAGAAGAGAAGGGAGACAAGAGCAGAGAAGAGAAAACAGAAGAGAAAAGAAGAGATGAGAAAAGAAAAGAGCAGGGAAAAGAAAAGAACATGCGAGAAAAGAGAAAAGGGAACAGAAGAGAGAAGAGAAATACATCCATGAAACAGTCGTCCTAGTAAGTGCAGAAGAGGAGAGAAGAGCGCCATCTGCTGGCTCTACTCAGATGGTTCCTTGTACTTCCATAATCTGCCACCAATCAGGACAAAATTCCAATTACATAACTTCTGGAAACTGTTCCTGGCAGTAAGCAATCTACTTAGAATAGACATGCAAGGGAGTACTGAGTCCAATATAAACAGTTGCAGTTTTGTAAGCAAACAGAAATGTATCACTGCTGCTGGAAAGTTTTTTTCAGTTTTTGACATAATTTGAAAATGCATGCTGACCTTTACAATATGCGTAGATTTCATGATAAATGAACCAAAACAACTGGCCCAAAAAGACTTGTAAAAAAGATCTGGTTACACTGACTTGCATTAAAAATAAATTATGTTTATTTCTGTCTTTTGTAAATCCGTCGTTTTGGAGATACACAACGTTGCTCCAACAGCTGTGATATGTAATTTAGTGGTTATCATGTAAAAATAGTTATATCAAGCTGGAGAAACCCAAAAAGTAAAGACGGCAGTCTATTAGCCCAACAGCAGTAGACAAAGGTTTGATTGATTTATTTATTTAATAAATACTTCTGATAATTTGACTGGGAAGCTTTTATTTTTACCTGACTGAAATCTTCCAGTGCAGGATTTTCCACTTGCATTCTTCTATTCCTAAGGCTATTCATCTGACTCACAGCAGTCTCGAAACTAGTTTGTGTAACTTCACATGAAAAGACAAGAAAAGCAGGAAGAACTGCTGGCCAACCCGCCTCCCCAACACCAAACACACCACTGTTTATTTCACACGGCGGCAGTTATATTTTACTCCACCCGGCTAACTTCTCCAACATCTGACTTGGTGTTCTGAGAAGTCTGACGACTTTGGGGGTTAGCAGAAACTAGGCAGGACATGCTGGGGCACAAATTTGGTGTGTTTTTGTATTTAGTGGCCATTAACTCTCTTACAGACAGACACACACACACACACACACACACACACACACACACACACACACACACACACACACACATTTGTCTTGCTATACATATGAGGACATGTATAGGTTTGTTGATTTTTGTGTTACTGTAAGTAAATAATACTACACATAAACCTAAACCTAACCTTAACCTCAGTATCCAAAAGGCAAATTTTCTGCTCTTTTAGTTTTTTTTTAGTTTTCAAAAAAAAAAAAAAAAAAAAAAAAAAAAAAGTAATTGTGGTGAAAACACCACAGCAAAATGTGATCACTTGATCAAAAATTTCATATAGTCTCATCACAGTGAGGACATGGGGTCCTCACGAGTATAGCACTACAAGAACACAGACACACACAAACAAACTGTTCTACAGCCGTCTTAGGCTGGGAGTCCAAAAGAGCGCAATTAACCCTCCTCCCTCTTCTGGTGGGTAGGATGGTTCTCCCTCCCCCTCAATTACTCAGCATGATGCTCATTAACGTGGGCGTCTCTTAACTGACGTAAAAGAATTAGCAGTAAGTGTTCTCCTCCAAGCATGTTGAGGCGTCCAATGACATTGTGTAAGACCATTTAAAAAGATGCAGTGAAGCTTCACGTGTCTCAGAGGAAACACGTGCTAGCCTTCACCCTCGCAGCTCAGTAGCATTAGCTATAGGCAGAGACTTGGGCCCAATCCCATTTCTTAATTTTACCTCTACCCCTTGTTTTGGAGTGTCACCTTACATTGAGTTACAAGGAGTAGTGGTTGAAATCTTCCAGTTAAATGCAAAAGCGGACAAAATTCACATTTTACAGGCTGACAATTCTCCATGAAGAGGCGCCACTAGCAGTGAAATAGCTTTTGATGCTCCATAACAGCTGCACTTTGCATCAGTGACACTGTGTCCCTACTGAACAGTACATCAGGTAACTAGATTGGTCAAGTAACCAGACATGATGTGGTCAACATGACTATGAATACTGGGTTTGACCAATCAGTGGTCTGTACAATCTTACCAAACAACCAAAGTTCTTGTCAGAATCAATCAGAAAATTGAGCATTTCAACAGAACAGCGTTTCACAATCGTGCACCAGGATTTTCCTACAAAGTATTTTTTAGTGTTTTACTGCTCTAAAACCCATTTTATCCTCATGAAAGACTTGGCATTTATCATTATTTATAATTTTAGGCTAGTACGTTTCCCAGTTCTGCTCCTGTACTTTTCCCACACAATTTTTTTTTTCCTGCTCTTGAGACTCTTGATTCAACTCAGTGCCTCATTATTAAGCCCTTCATGGTAGTTAACTTGGGTGTGCTGAAGCAGGAAAACAGTCAAATGTGAAGTGCACAGGGTTGGGAAACACTGCAGTCTCCTGCTGCAAACTATTTACCAGAGAGCATTAAGGCCGCTCAATGCGCCACGTTAAAAGCATTACTCTGCTGGCGATGGAAAAGTCCGACTGCACTGACTCTATGCAGAGTATTTTTAGCTACAACATGAACATCAACTTTTTTTGCTGGTTTTGGGAGGCTCTCAGCATGAAAGAGATTTAAGCTTGAACTCACCCAGTAAAGTCCTGTCCCTGTGCTCTGCAAAATTAAAGCTGCGGAGGGAGTCTAGCAGCTGCAGCTTTTCAGTGATCACTTCTTTTCGTCTTTCAGAAACAGCCCCTAAGGAAATGAAAGATGTCTGAAAAGAGTAAATTTACACAAGCCGCTCAAATACTAAAGCTACATAAGACAAGGCATAGCAGATACAAGGGACAGCTCTAAACTGAATGTCTGAAAAGTACTTCGGAAAAACACTATGGACAAAAGTATTGGGACACGCCTCAATTGTTGAATTCAGGTGTTTCATTCAGTACCATTGCCACAGGCATATAAAATCAAGCACCTAGCTTGTAAAGGCAGTTTGCCTGTGGGTCGTTCTCACTGAATTTGAGCATGGTGCTGTAATAGGACACCACTGTTGCAACAAGTCAGTTTGAAAATTTCTTCCCTCCTAGATATTCCACGATCATCTGTGAGTGGTTTTATTGAAAAGTGGAAGCGTTTAGGAACCACAGCAACTCAGCCACGAAGTGTCAGACCATGTAAAGTTACAGAGCGGGCCGCTGAGTGCTGAGGAGCATAAAAGTCACTAATGCTCTGCTGATCAATACCTGCAGAGTTCAAACCTCTTCTGGCATCAACATCAGCACAAAAACTGTGCTGGGAGCTTCATAACAAGGTCTCCATGGCCGAGCAGCTTCATGCAAGTCTTACATCACCAATCACAATGCCAAGCGCTGGATGGAGTGGAATAAAGCATGTCCCAATTGGACTCTAGGGAAGTGGAAACATTCTGTGGAGTGACTAATCACGCTTCTCTATGTGTCAGTCTGATGGATGAGACTCGGTTTAGTGAATGCCAGGAGAACGGTACCTGCCTGACTGCACTGTGCCAGCTGTAAAGTTTGGTGGAGGAGGGATAATGATATGGGGTTGTTTTTCAGGGGTTGGCGTAGAACCCTTTGTTCCAGTATAGGGAAATCTTAATGCTTTAGCACCAAGACATTTGATGTGGAAGAACTTGTCTGTCCCTCACACAGCCATGACCTTAACACCACTGAAAGCTCAAAAGCTCCTGTAGGTGTCCCAATACTTTTGTCCACATAGTGTAAATGTATATGAAACAAAGTTTTTGCCTATTGACCACCCCTGGACAGCGACTATATTATACTATTTAGCTAACTGTGATGCAGGTATCCAGATGGGGTGACCACAGGTGGTTACCTAGCTCAGTGTGTGCTCCTGTAATCCCTCTATTGCATGTTTCTCCTGCTTTACCACGCCTTCAGCACAATACCAAGGCCCTGTCCCATTTCTTCTTTTCACTTGTTTTCAAGGGTTACCCTAACCCCTTGGAACTGAGTTACAAGGGGTAGTGGTTGAAATCTTGCCTTACAAAATCCTAAAATAAAAAGAGCATCACTTCATTAACAGCTACTAGCGCTGCTCTGTAGGCGACCCTGTCCGTCTGCAGTGACAGCAGAGGAGGGTAAAGTTCAGCTCCTCACTGCTGGGCTTTAGTTACATTTAGGGCATCATGCGCCTTCAAAGAGGGGGGCAATTTATTATTATTGCACACCACTAATTCTTCAGTGACACGAGGCTGATGTCAGATATTCGCCAGCTTCTTGTTCAAATTTCCCCGTTCCACCTTAAATGGTGCAGCAGTTACATTCTGGCGCTTCAGGTGTCAGAACTGCTGGACTATTTAAGGTGGAATGGGAAAGTTAGCTAGCCAGCTACTGATGCTAGCTAGCCATGCTATTCTGTGTTATGAAGAAAACAACCATAACACATTGAATCGACATTAAACTAAGACAATACAGTGGCTATTGTAATTTTTAACTGAGAAAATTCTCACATTTGAGGGTTTCATTGGTCTCTTTTTCAGCCGTATTGCCGTTTCTTTTACCCCCCTCATAACTCTGTTTGGAGTGTCTCAGAAAAACGTCAGTGTGGAGGCCATGTAGCCCGAACACTTCGCCCTACCCCTCTATCTCAAAAAAAATTGGGACACGCTAACCTTAGACGTGAACGCACAAAACAGAGGGCTAAGGGCCGAGTGGTAGGGGAGAAGGGATGAAATGGGATTGAGCCCAAGTGCTTTATGAAGTTAAAATAGGTGTGTGGAAAGCAAGGCAGCACTAGAACATGCAGTGCAGGATACCAGCTAATCAGCCAACAGTAACTGAAACCATGTGTAGTCTCTGTCTAATCACAGCTAATTGTGAGCACATGATGGCATGAAGAACTGTAGGCTGAGCCAGTTATCTAATAAGCTTGAAAGTAACATCAGTTAATAGTTCAGTGACATCAACTGTTACATTTACACTACATTAAGCTGTAGATTTGCGCTCTCCCACCAGATAATCTCCTTCGTATAGACACCAAAAGTGTCCAAAGGTTTGTAGACACCTCCTCTTCCAATGTTCCCTCTAAAATAAAGGGTTTTGGTAGGGAGTCGTTGCCCCCTTTGCCACAGTAACAGCCTCTATTCTTCTGAGAAAGTTTTACAGTAGATACCGGAACATTGCTGTGAGGGTTTGATTGCATTCAGCCATGAGAACATTATTAAGGTCAGGTACTGATGTTGGATGATCATTACTCCATCACAAATGCCACGCCAAGTCAATCTAAAGCTCAAACACTCCATAGAATGCAGTTCCATAATGTTGGGGGGCTTTTTACCTCCCTAGCCATGGAGACATTGGGCTTATGTGCAGCTGCTCCTGTGCGATCATTGCTATTGGTCAGTGCTTTTATAAGAAGAGTAGACACCGATCAGGCATAACGTTATGACCACCTCCTTGCTTCTACGCTCATTGTCCATTTTATCAGCTCTACTTACTACATAGGTGCACTTTGTTAGCCCCCTTTTACCCTGTTCTTCAGTGGTCAGGACCCCCATGGAGCCTCACAGAGCAGACACTATTTTGGTGGTGGATCATTCTCAGCACTGCAGTGACACTGACGTGATGGTGGTGTGTTGCGCTGGTCTGAGTGGATCAGATACAGCAGTGCTGCTGGAGTTTTGAAACACCATGTCCACTCACTGTCCACTCTACTGTACACTCGTACCTCGTCAGTCCACCTTGTAGATGTAAAGTCAGAGATGATAGCTCATCTGCTGCTGCACAGTTTGTGTTGGTCATCCTCTAGTCCTTCATCAGTGGTCACAGGACGCTGCCCACAGGACGCTGTTGGCTGGACATGCTTGCTTGGTGGACTATTCTCAGTCCAGCAGCTACACTGAGGTGTTTAAAAACTCCAGCAGCACTGCTGTGTCTGATCCACTCAGACCAGCGCAGCACACACTAACACACCACCACCATGTCAGTGTTACTGCAGTGCTGTGAATGACCCACCACTCAAATAATACCTGCTCTGTGAGGGTCCTGACCACTGAAGAACAGGGTAAAAGGGGGCTAAGAATGTATCAGAGAAACAGATGGACTACAGTCTGTAACTGTAGAACTACAAAGTGCACCAATATAGTAAGTGGAGCTGATAAAACGGACAATGAGCGTAGAAACGAGGAGGTGGTCATGATGTTATGCCCAATCGAACACCTGTGCAGCACAACTTAAATTCACTCATTGGAAGGGCTGTCTGGATACTCTGGGATAAACAGATAAAGAAGCTGGTCCGTCATGCCATCGGGTGATGATACTGAACCAGAGGCAAGGTTGTTTATTGCTCTTGACTCTCAGATTATTTAATGGCCACGTTCTCTCACTGGTATTTCATATTGGACAAACTTACTACAAGCACAATGATGCCCTCCAGGAGGGAAATCCTTCACATTTAGCTCCTAATTCCCTTTTTGGGGTTTAGTTTCATTCACTTGTGTTCTGCTATTCCTGGACTGCTGTCCTGATGCTATTTAGCCTATGATTTCTGACCAAAATGAGCCCACACAGTGAAAAACAGAGCCCATGCTAGAGGTACTAAGAAGGTTGACTGCAGTTCTAAAGGGAACCCAGTACTCAAGGAGTTTGGACCTGGTACTCTTTTAATTGGGCTTTGAAAGCTACCTTTACTTCTATCTGCATGAATTATTTTATAGAAGAGGCTGGTTTAATGCTACTCTACTATTTTCTGGTGAAAAACATCCCCCTGCTTTTCTCATCAGCCAAACAGATGCTATTTTTGTGCCTCTCCTCCAGCTTTATGACTGGTGTCTTCCTCAGTGGGAGAATCTGAAATGCAGCATGTCCACAAAAGAGAAGTCAACCTGTAGTTCAGCTGGAGTTAAATGTGTCCTCGTTCTTACATTCTGGGGAAATTTAGCCTTTAATTCATAACCGTGTAACTTGCCTATCGCTTCCTAGATGCGGATTAAGCTTAGACCCCTAGACCTAGACTAAACACCCACTGTCACTGAGGCTCAGTCAAAGGCTGGGTAAATTGCATGTCCAGGAAACCCGCCCTTAAAATGACTGCTATGTCCTCTCTTCCAGTTCATCGCTCATCATCTCAGCTCTTCCTGTGTAGAAAGGCTTATAATTAAGAGAGGAAAAAAACTCTCAACTTTGGTGGAGACTGACCAGCAAAACAGATCAAATATCGTAAGAAACTCTAACAGAAAACGTCGTTTACTCGGAAACAGCCGGCGCTTCACAGCCGAGAAAGTCAGTTAGTCGGTTAACACAGTCAGGAATGCGCTTACGTTTTCTTGGCCAGCAAACTTCTCCTCCTCCGGTCTCTGGGTTAACGTTAACGTCTTCGCTGCTCCGTAACGTTTCTAGCGGCGGCGGTGTCCTTTACATGTGGGCCGTAGCAGCTAAAAGCGTTTATAAAACCTCTATTTGTTTCTAGTTTCGCTCAAAAGTGACAGTGGTCGGTTGAGGCGAGCTGAGGAGCCGCAGCCCCACTTAAAAAAACATCTAAATGCCTCGCGAGCGCGTCATTTTTTCCCGCCCGTATTGCGACAAGGCCCGCCTCCTGCGCTAGGATTGGCTAGCAGCTCACATTCACAAGCTGTCAGCCAATCAGAAAAGGATAAAGGAGAACGTAATAATTTTTATGAAAAAAAAAAACTAAACTAAAAACATGAAATAAAACAGAACAAGATAAAAATATTGCGTATAAATATGATGATTCTGTTGCTCGTGAAGTTATGCTTATGGTTGCTATAGAGACGTAACGACGTATCGATCGTCTGATTGGACGGAATCCTCATGAGCGTCTCACAGGAGGCGGGTCTTCTACAGAACCCGGCTTTTTTAACGTAGGTAAGACACAATATATCGTAGGATAATAGCGTAGGAAATAAAAATAACTATAAAAAAAATCGAAAATAGCGATCTCCGTCCACGCGAACATTGCTTATGCGACGTGACGATTTCTCAGTTGTCCGATTGGGCGAGCCGCTTGCGAGTGGACACTATTAGGCCAATCAAATCGCAGGAGGGCGGAGTTTGTCGCAATACGGGCGAGGGAACAAATGACACACAGCTGAGTCCGCTTACAAGCAGATAGGCGTACTTCAGGCTAACGGAGAGGAATAATACATAAACTCTTCCCTGGATGAAAAATTCTCTCTTCTCTCTTTCTAAAAACGGAACCTAATAAACCTCCTTACTGTATTACAGCATAACTCCTCCTGTAGCGTAGTACTTATTTGCTCAACTGTACAAATGCAATATCATGCAATATTCTGTATATAAACGTTATTACTTGTCTGGTCAGACCTACTCAGGCAACATACATACAGATATTCACACATCTTTTTAGTTCATTTCACATTAGTTTGCATAGTGAATAGTGTATAGTATAGTTTGTATAGCTTAGAGTGGGTTGTATAGTGTAGTGGATTACACCTCTGCTTTCTATGCTGTAGACTGGGGTTCAATCCCCTGCTTGGGTAAGCACACTGCGCAAATAAGAGTCCTTGGGCAAGACACCCTACCCTTTCTGTAAATTGGCTTTTTTTTATTATTTATTCTATGTTTTATTTTACTTGTGCCTTAAATCCATATTAGTAGTCTCTGTGCTTATCTGGTCTGTTGAGTATATCAAACCTGTGTTGATATAGTCATTCCTTGCATGTGTAACAGACTTGGCAAATTAAAGTGAGTCTGACTCTAAAACACACCGTGCACACTAAGTCCGAGCTCTTTTATTTAAGATGCAGACAGAAAGTCCTCGATTACAGACATTATTTCACACAATAATTACAGTAATTACAAAAGCTTGATAAACAACACAAACAGGCTAAATCCTTACTTTTTTTAAACCGGGTGTTATTTGACGCAAGTGCAAACATCATTTCTCTGCCTAAAGGATTATATACATTTATACAGAAATTCAGACCAAAATGGAAAAGCAATATAGTGTCTTGAGTCACTCATGCAAACACACACCTACAACATACAAGAACACTTTACCACACGCTTCACAAGGTTATACTGACTTTCATTTATTTATTTGCTTATTTTTTGAGCAAACGGGCGAATATGTTCTCAGATATTTGTGCCTAATCAATCAATCGATCTCTCCTATCAAGACTGCCGACAGATTTCTTTCATACCTACAAATGGTGGAGCAACGCTGCCAGTCAATGTCAGCCCCCAGTCACTTACAGACAGGAGAAATGTTCTCAAAGCGCGTTCACTGTAAAGCCCTCTATAAACCACATGTAACATATCCAGAACAAATATTGGGTAAATGTAGGCCTAAAGGAACTACGAGGGCTTATGTCAAGCCTGAGCTCACTAAATGCCAACATTGTACGCTTTAGCCTCTAAGAATGGACACCAAGATTAATAATATTAATAAGAGTACACTGACTTATACACAGACACAAATACATACAGACAGATTCAAATGAATGCAGATTATATTCCTTATATTGTGTCATTACTGTTCTGCTTTGTGGTATAACCAGGACCTTACAGGCCCCAGTGCATAATAACAATAAGATTAGGCAACATTTTATTAGGCTACTATCATTATGATTATGATTATTATACTTATTAATAGGACCCATAAAAATACCTAGAAATAAAGCTTGAAACAAGCAACATAAGTAACAAGACTAGTAACAATAACCAGAAATAAGTTAAATCATCTTAAAACAAGCTTAAAACAACCCCAAAATGAGAAATATGAACGATATAGACTAAAGTTAAGATGATTTCATTTTTCAGACAGTTTTAGCAGCGTGAAAGGTCCAGTAATCCAGTAAAGAGGTTAGGTACGGACCCTGCAGTGCTGGCCCCGCCCGCTTCTGCTACACTGTAGAACATTTCAGACACTATCAGAACGTTTCCTCTCTACTGAACTGACTCAGCTCAGTATTGTTTCCCAGATTGCTGCCTTTTCTCGCTTCCGGTCTCTGGTCAGCTGGAGGGTGAGAGAAACAATGAAAACAAATCTCTGCACTTCCTCTGCTTTTCCTCTATGTGCTTCACTCAAACAGGAAGATTTCCTTTAGCCTACATTCACTCTCTCCCCACATACACTGTTAGGAATAAATGTACTATGCAGGTACTTGATTCATTCATCAAGGTACAAACAATGTAAGTGCACCCTCAAAGGTACAGCAGTGGTTTTAAAGTCAAATTGTGAACCTTACATGTGTTTTTCCCTGTGGAAAAGTAGATATTTGTACCTTTTCATAACCAAATGTTTTAAATCAGAACAATAAAATAAAAGTCTGAAGATGAGAGGGGCTGTGTGGAGTCAGTACAGCTTAGAAAATATCATTTCAGTGGATTCTGGTTCAGTTATGTTCCCTGACTAAAGGTACTGAGATGTACCGTTGAGGGTACCACCACAGTGACAGTGTCGTACCTTTTTTCTGACAGGGTACAGGGGAGAACCTCAGTGTTGACTGAATCGTTTAAAATAGCTAGATTTCTCAAAACGTCTGCTTAGGTAAGTGGTTTAGATGTAAAGTCATTCAGAGCGGTTTGAGTCAGAGCTGTTCACAGTGGTGGTGATGGGAACCAGACATCCACCTCTAAAAGCTCCCTCACAGAAAGCTACTACATGAAATTGGTTATGAACACGTTTTCTGATGCCAGAGATATTGTTTTACAATATTGTTTGTTTCGGAGCATCAAAGAGCTGGAATTCACTTCAGGAGACACTAAAGCTTGGATCGCTGGTGTCACTTCCACTCCCTAACCACCTCCACTCAACTCTTTTACCTGATTTCTTACCATTATTATCTTATTTTCATGACTGTATTATTTACACAGTTCAGTTCCTGGGTTCGATTCCCTGGCCGGGTGACCAGGGATCTTTCTGTATGGAGTTTGCATGTTCTCCCCATGTCTGTGTGGGTGCTCCAGTTTCCTCCTACAGTCCAAAGACATGCAGTCAGGCTAATTGGAGATGCTAAATTGCCCATAGGTGTGAGTGTGTATGAATGTATATGTCTGTCTGTCTGTCTGTCTGTCTTTCGTCTGTCTGTCTGCCCTGCGATGGACCGGCAACCTGTCCGGGGTGTATCCTGCCTTCCGCCCAATGACAGCTGGGATAGGCTCCAGCTCCCCACCACGACCCAGAAAGATAAGCGGTTTAGATGATGATGTGTGTGTGTGTGTGTGTGTGTGTGTGTGTGTTTATTTATCATTATTTACATTCTTATTTAAATTATGATCATTTTACTATCATTTTAGTCTTTTTAATTCATTTTTATTCTCCTTCTATTTTACTTTGATTTGATTTTATTAACATGTACACTTCAGCTACGTTTTAATTATTGTTTTATATTTTTTATTTTTTACTTATTTTTATGTTTTATTTTTATTATTTTTGTTTCATTTTCTTTATATACCTACCTGATTTAAGTTTTTAAATTTTTTTTATTTGCTTATATCATTTGATATGTTCTTACACATCATCAATCCCTTGTTATGTATCAGCTCGGCAACAATGTAAATAAGGGTCGCCCTCGATGCTCTCTGAGATTAAAAAAAAGGATTGATTGATTGATGGATTGAAAGCTACATTTTTCAGATTTAGCACTATTTTCCCATCATCAACATTCCATATAAAAGCTCAGGAGACACGTGTAGGCTCACTGGTGGTTTTGGATAGTGCATGAAATGGCTATATTTGTGTTGTAGTCATGGTGACCCCTGGTTCCCATCACCACCTTTGTAAAGAAATCTGAGTCTACAAGTTTCCCTACAGTGAGCCGCTTCACATCAAACCACTCTGAATGACTGTGTTTACATTCCACCCATTTAATTATGCAGAAATCTGAAAAATCTGTGGCATTTCCCTTTAAGTCCTGCTGTACTCATATGAACACTAAGAGCCTAAAAAAGAGTTAAATCAACATCAGAGATTTGACATTTTGTTGGCCCTTAAATGCCCTATTATCACTGAAACATGCCCTATTATTACTGAAACATGCCCTATTATCACTGAAAGCTCAGGTGGATGCAGAGAACCCGCGAAGTAAAGAACATCGCTAATTATTTCACCGTCCGCCTCTGTGTCTCTGTGTACCATTCTAACAGCAGGGGTCCAGTCCATGCTGGCCTGAAAACAGTGGAAAGTCATTTCTAATGATCTGTACGTGCTAGTCTGCAGGGGAAACACGAGGACAGATCACACTGATCAATACACTGGGCTGCAGGGATATGAAGACAGATTATATTATATGCACTAGACACACATAAACCCAACATTATACATACAGTATTCCTGGAAGTCTAATGCTTCTTACACTTACAAAGAAGCTTTCGAGCAAATCAAAGCACACTGAAGCTGTTTCTAGAATGTGACTAGTTTTTAAAAAAATATGAATCACACTGCATACATCAGCATTCTTACATTCCTGCTAGTCTAATGGTCCTTACAAAGAAATCTTCATACAGAATTGAACAAAGTACAATTATGCCATTCCTGGAAATGACACACTGCAGGAAAGTCAACGATTATAAGTCTTCTTAAAGGGGAATACCACAAATTTATCAACATATCTGCATAAGTAAACTGATAAGACATAAATACAATAATTCAAAGTGGTTTGATGTTAAATGTCAGAATTGTTCACAGTGGTGGTGATAGGAAGCACATGTCTGAATTCTTAATACTTCATAGAAAATCATTATATGAAATGGTTTATGATGGTTTTGAGATCAAATGTTGGCATTAGAGATAAAGCAGGGAAGGAAAATGCATCTTTTAGGATTTACCACCGTTTTAAACTCATCATTCATCAGTGTTGCATATAAAACGTCAGAGGACTCGTGTAGGTTCACTGGTGGTTTTGGACAGTAAATAAAATATGTTTTTTTGTACATGTGCTGTAGTCATGTTGACCCCTGGTTCCCATCACCACCACTGTAAAGAAAGAGTGTCTGTACGTTTTTCTCCAATTAAACATTTCACCCCCGCGACCCTGACGGAGAAGCGGCTTAGAAAATAGATGGATGGATGGATAAACATTTCACGCCAAACCACTATGAATGACTGTTGACATCTCAAACACTGAATTATGCAGAAATTTGTAAAATTTGGGGGGAATTCCCCTTTAACGTGTGGGAAATTGTATCCTTTTCAACTATTACAGAATATAAAATGGGTAAAATGTTACAAGAAAGTAAACTATGACTAGATATGTGTGTGTGTGTGTGTGTGTGTGCGTGTCTGCTGGACAGTTCTGCTAAGGCCATAATGGAAGGGTCAGTGGCAGTTTAATAGCAGGCAATGCAGCAAACCTGGAATTAGAGCAGCACATGCTGTGGAATCAACTTTCAGCAGAGAGCAGATTTCACAGCATCAGCTCCTGGTTTCTTTAGCATTCATCTACTTTTACTCACCTGTTACAGGCTAGCTACAGCCCTATAGGGAAAAAGCACCACTACTAACTTTGCATGGTCAGTTAATTGATTATAGCACATTATGCACCCCCAGGACAAATGGCCCATAGATTAGGATGAAAATAAGTGTGTTTGACTTGTACTGTGTGATTTTTAGCCACACAGTTAAAGCGTATTTCAGCCTCAGCCTCATATTTCACACCCATTAACCACAGACGCACTCCTAAAAATAAAGGTTCTTAAAGCTTCTCTGAGTTGGATTTACAATTCTAGCTAAAACCGTCTATATTTTCATTGATCTAGAACCTTTATGTTACGTGGAAGTTCTTTAAACTGTGAAAAAGTTCTTCCGATTCACACATCCCATTTAACAGGAAGAGTTCTTTAAAGAACCACCCACTGAAGGTTCTTTAAGGAATCAAAAACGGTAAATTAAAGAAACATCCATTTAAAGATTCTTTAAGAAGCCAGAAATAGTTCTTTAAAGAACCATGCATCTAAAGGTTCTTTAAGGAGACAAATTGGTCGTTAAACAACCAATTATTGCAGTGTTCTTTAAGGAATCAACAATGATTGTTTAAAGAACTGTTCACTGAATGGTTCCTTAGGAAACAAAAATGATTATTTAAGGAACCACCTCTGTAAGAAACTAGAAATGGTTCTTTAAAGAATTCATCTAAAGGCTCTTTAAGGAACAAAAATGGTTGTTTAAAGAACCGTTTACTGAAAGGTTCTTCAAGGAAAGAAAAACAGTTCTTTAAAGATCTATTCACTGAATGGTTCTTTAGGAAACCAAAACAGGTAATTAAGAACCGTCCACTGAAAGGTTCTTCAAGGAAACAAAAAAGTTTATTTAAAGAACTGTCCATTGAAAAGTTCTTTAGGAAGCCACGAATGCTTCTTTAAGAAATCATCTACTGAACAGTTTGTTAGGTCATTAAAGTGGTTCTTTAAGGACCCATCCATTGAAAAGTTCTTTAGAGAACCAAAAGTGCTTCTTCTATGGCGTGACTCTAAAGAACCCCTCTCGGCACCTTTATTTCTGCGAGTGTTTTCTCACGGTGTCAAGATTCAAGCTGCCCGTTCATTGGCCAGTGTATGTTTACGTTCTCTTTCTATTCATCTTTCTTCTCTCCCTCTGTCTGACGTTGACCGTCGCCCTCTTCCTCCCCAGGACCCACTTCCACAGACAGAATCTCCTCCCCGTGTTGCCGGGGAGTCATACGGATGACCATGGTGCTGTCTGTGGTTTCTGATACCATGTCGTCGTCGTCCTGTGGGACCAGCCGTGGGACGGGTGAGCGGCGGTGTATGGGGGAGGGAGGGGGGATGGGGGCACCAGCGGAGGTGCTAGCAGAGGGCTGAAAAAGGAACACAGTCAGAGAGAGAGAGATGGTTATGACGAATGGTCTGTTCTACCAAAACAACACAATAGGGCAGAAATCTGTCAACTACACAAACTTAAAGCACTAGTTACAAGTACAGGTGGTGCAATTAATTTAATCCCTCTTCTATGTATTAGTTCAACTTGTTAAAACACATTTTAAATACAGCTGTAGTTCTGTGGAACAAACTTCCTGCTTATTTTAAACGATTACAAGTGCACACCAGATTTAAACATGCTTTAAAACAAGGCTGATAAATAATACGTGTATATATTGTAAAGCTGCACCTTTTTAAAGTTTTTTGAAATTTTGATGTACATACACTATTTTTCCAAAAGTATTCGCTCATCTGGCTTCACACGCATATGAACTTGAGTGACATCCCATTCTTAATCCATAGGGTTTAATGTGATGTCAGCTCACCCTTTGTAGCTATAACAGCTTCAGCTCTTCTGGGAAGGCTTTCCACAAGGTTTATGAATGTGTTTATGGGAATTTTTGACCGTTCTTCCAGAAGCGCATTTGCGAGATCAGACACTGATGTTGGACGAGAAGGCCTGGCTCGCAGTCTCCGCTCTAATTCATCCCAAAGGTGTTGAGGTCAGGACTCTGTGCAGGCCAGTTAAGTTCTTCCACACCAAACTGGCTCATCCATGTCTTTATGGACCTGCTTTGTGCACTGGTGCGCAGTCATGTTGGAACAGGAACGGGCTGTCCCCAAACTGTTCCCACAAACTTTGGGAGCATGAAATTGTCCAAAATCTCTTGGTGTTGAAGCATTAAGAGGTCCTTTCACTGGAACTAAGGGGCCAAGCCCAACTCCTTAAAACAACCCCACACCATAATCCCCCCTCCACCAAACTTTACATTTGGCACAGTGCAGTCAGACAAGTACCGTTCTCCTGGCAACCACCAAAGCCAGACTCACCCATCAGATTGCCAGACAGAGAAGTGTGATTGGTCACTCCAGCGAACACGTTTCCACTGCTCTACAGTACGCTTTGCATTGTACTTGGTGATGTAAGGCTTGGATGCAGCTACTCGGCCATGGAAACCCATTCCATGAAGCTCTCTACGCTGTTCTTGAGCTGATCTGAAGGCCACATGAAGTTTGAAGGTCTGTAGTGATTGACTCTGCAGAAAGTGACCCCTGTGCACTATGAGCCTCAGCATCCACTGACCCCACTCTGTCATTTTACGTGTCATTTTAGAGTTGCTGTTGTTCCCAATCGCTTCCACTTTGTTATAATCCCACTGACAGTTGACTATGGAATATTTAGTAGTGAGGAAATTTCACGACTGGACTGCACAGGTGGCATCCGATCACGCTACCACGCTGGAATTCACTGAGCTCCTGAGAGCGACCCATTCTTTCTCTAATGTTTATAGAAGCAGTCTGCAGGCCTAGGGGCTTGGTTTTATACACCTGTGGCCACGGAAGTGATTGGAACACCTGAATTCAATGATTTGGAATGGTGAGTGAATACTTTTGGAAATATAGTGTATTTATATGCATTTATGAAACTTGTTTACTTCAAACATCATACTGCACTGCATTAAAGGAGAATTCCACTGATTTTTTTTTTAAATCTGCAAAATGAAATAGTTGATATGTAAACCAAGTCATTCAGAGTGGTGTGATGTGAGATGCTTTACTGTAGAGAAACTTACTGAGTCATATTGTCTTTACAGCGGTGATGATAGGAACCAGGGCTCAGGATGTCTGCAACAAATATGAAGCCATTTTATTTACTAACCAAAACCATCAGTGAAGCTACACGTGTCTTCTGAGTTTTAAGGTAAAATAGTGGTAAGTCTAGTCAGACTAGCATCCATGCTGGAGAACAGTTCCCATCCCATGTATGAGACACTGGCAGCACTGGGCAGCTCCTTCAGTGACCGGCTGCTTCATTCCAAGTGTGTGAAGGAGCAGTATCGCAGGTCCTTCCTTCCTGCTGCTATTAGACTCAACAACCAGTAGAACCCCCCCCCCATTTGACCTCACACAACTACAGTACAGAAACTGTGAATTCATCACCAAACCTGTGTGAAATATAATAAATACTCAGTGTACAATATGTGCAAAATATGTCTATAGTGAATAGTTTTTCTGTTTGATGTTTATATTGTTAATTCCTCACCATCCCATGTTCAATATAATCAACACTTCATGTGCAATATTCCATGTGCAGTTTGGGTAAAATATCCTTACTGTGTAAATATTTTATAATTTTTGATTTTTTATTAATTATTTTTAAATAATTTATTAATAAAGAGTTTATGTGACGGATACAGTTTATATTTTTATCTAATGTTTTTAATCTTTTTATATATTGTGTATATACACCCATCAGGCATCACATTATGACCACCTCCTTGTTTCTACACTCAATGTCTATTTTATCAGCTCCACATACTGTATAATATATATACACACACACACACACACACACACACACACACACATATATATATATATATATGTATATTTTTTTTTTTTTTTAACACCGAGGTGTGCAGCACTGCTGTGTCTCTGATCCACTCAGACCAGTACAACACTAACACACCACCACCACATCAGTGTTACTACAGTGCTGAGAATGACCCACCACCCAAATAGTACCTGCTCTGTGAGGGCCCATGGGGGTCCTGACCACTGAAGAACAGGATAAAAGGGGGCTAAGTATCAGAGAAACAGATGGACTACAGTCTGTAACTGTAGAACTACAAAGTGCACCTATGCAGTAAGTGGAGCTCATAAAATGGACAATAAGTGTAAAAATAAGGAGGTGGTCATAATGTTATGCCTAATTGATGTAGTAACAAGTAACAAACTAAATTAATTAATTAATTAATTAAACAAACCTAATTAAGTTGGTTAATTCTCTTCTTGCTACTTATTCTTTTAAAGTGCCTTGTTAACCTTCTGCTGCTGTAGCACTGTTAATTTCTCCGCTGAGGGACTAATAAAGGATTATCTTGTCTTAATAAACACTGCATGTACTTCTCTGCCATGAATGGATTTAAAAAATATGTCTCAAGCCAAAAACTTACTTTAAAACTATCATAAAATGTTTCGCCGTATTCATACCCGTTTAATGTTATTATCTTCCGTGAAGTTGCTTTAAACTCTTCCGACGTATAATTGCACTGTCAACAATTCTGACTTTTAACATATATTATTTGTTGTGATTGATTTACATCTTAATGACTGAATTATGCACAAAATTTGAAAAATTGGTGGAATTCCCCTTTAATGGTGTTTTGTATTATTTTACCAGGCTTTTCAGCCCTTTTAGCCCTTTGTTACAAATAATCGCGATCATCCCGCCTATGAGGAACATTCTACTGACACTTTCAACTGAAGTTATTGTAAACATTAGGTACTGGAAATAAAATGAATGTTTTCAGTTGAAGCAGATGTATGAGTTTGCATAAAAATATATATTAACCTTGCATAAATACTTTTCTATACTATTATTAAGCAATAAACTAAATGTGTGCAAAATTTTGGATGACACTTCTTTGCATAAACTTTGTCAATAAATATGTTGTGTTGGCCATTTTAACATTTCTGAAACTGTCTATATATTAAAAGTCTGCAGTGGCGAGTGATGTAACATCTGGGGTATAAAATATATGAAGAATAATGTATGCACCTCTAGTGTGGCTCCGGTGCTTTTGTAGGTTTCCTTCAGCTTGGCGAACGTTTCTCCTTTGCCCACCTTCAGGGCGGCCTTAAAGAGTTTGGGCGTCTCTGGGCGTGGGGGGATGACCTCACCAGTTTCTTTAGTCTTCTCCTCTGCAGGCTTCTTATCCTTTGTCAACATCTTCCTGAGAAAAACAAACACACAAACACAAACAAGCTGACACTTGCTTACAGTTAACCAGATGGGTGACCAACATCAGGCCAGGACGGCTCACAGTGCTGTAGAATGTGGTTCTGTATTAAATCAGCTGATTCAGTCTTGATAGGATGATGAGTCGCGTGTTAAAGCATTAAACTGAACTGGCATAATCAGCTAACGGCTGCGAAATGAGGGAAATGCAAAATTAGGACACAAGAAAGTTCTAAGAGTTAAGACAATTCTACACGCTCACAGACAGGCAGGCACATGAGCGAGTCAAACACACGCGCATTGACCCCGATGAAGAATTGGATCCACGGGTGAGCAGAAAACATGAGTCATGAGACTCTCTCATGTCACTGGGTTTGCCTTTATCTCAGTTAGTCCTAGGCTAATGCCTACACAATCTCATGCTGACTGAGTTTGGGGGAGTTGGGGGCGGAAAGTCCTTGACCCAGTACGGTGTTTCTAATCACTACAGTGAGGGGATCTGTGAGTGTGACAGAAAGCGCTGATCTGAAAATGAAACATGCTGTTATATGATATCAATACGTGTAACGTCTGCTGGGGCTCCTTGCAGTCTGAGCCCCTCCCTTACTTGGCCTTCTTCCGCAGGAGTTTCTCTGACTCGGGATAGTGCACCAGGATCTCCGCCAGGTCTTTCTTATCCAGGATGAAGAGGTTGGCGAAACCATGTGCCCTGACATTAGCCGTACGCCTGTTCCCACCTCCACCTGCCAGCAAGCTGACAAAAAAAAAACACACACACATTACATGTTTAGAAATTGAAAGACAGCTTTTCATCAAGTGAAGGCTTTTGAAGTAAAGCCGAGACGTTTGCTGTCCAAATTTTGCTTCTTTAGCTCAGCGCTGGAGCTACTAATGTTTCTTAACACTAGAAACCAATAGTCACCCAAATACACCCCCAAAACATCTTTTAAACCTCATGGTTCCATTAAGGTCATGCAGATATGGTGATGTGGTTTGGTGCACAGTGTGACTTACTGTGAGCTATAAAAATAAAGGAAACCTCACTGTGTATATAGCGGGTTAAGCTTTTTAGACAACAGGTATTGCACCGATATCCTATTTGCATCTGCGTATATGCACATCATGCTGGCTGTTTCTGTAATTTCTGGTCATATTTGTCTCTCTCTTCATACATAACTGTTCATTTTAAATTGACAAACTGTCTAAAATGGCTCAGAATCAGCTACACGGTGAAGACTAATAATTACTGATACAAAAACTTAATAAATAATAAATAATAATTGAATACTTAAAACAAACAACCCTTGAATACTTGGTGACTAAATAAATGAAATAAAGACCATTGAGCCCATATTCTGCCTCTATATTTAAAATAATTAAAAGCCCTCTTAACAACAAAACAACAAATGAGTGGACACAGTGTTTAAAAATTCCAGCAGCACTGCTGTGTCTGATCCACTCGTACCAGCACAACGCACACTAGCACACCACCACCACCATGTCAGTGTCACTGCAGTGATGAGAATGATCCACCACCCAAATAGTACCCGCTCTGTGAGGGTCCCTGGGGGTCATGACCACTGAAGAACAGGGTAAAAGGGGGGCTAACAAAGTATCAGAGAAACAGATGGACTACAGTCTGTAACTGTAGAACTACAAAGTGCAGCTATATAGTAAGTGGAGCTGATAAAATGGACAATTAGTGTAGAAACAAGGAGGTGGTCCTAATGTTACGCCTGATCAGGGTATGTAACAACAGTATATTGCATAGCTAAAAATACAGAATTTGACATGACGCTAATTGGTGGGGTATAAGCTCTCATTGCTGTCATTACTAGTTACTTTAGCCTTGAAGTTTCAGTGCAAAACTAAAACAGATACCAAACATGTTCTGACTGATCAACTACAATGAAAGGGAGAAGCTACATAAATCTGAATCGATGTCAAACTATTCACACAGCAGGCAAACTGGATTACTGCATTAATACTGCATTAATGGCTCACACCCACAGATTCATCATCAACATGCCACCTTACTCTGATCTCATCCCAGCACTTATTCAGATATTCAGTGAAGATCCTTCTAGCACGCACGGGCCAGAGTAACTCACAACATCCAAGAACACTCACCTGATTTCCCCAAACACAGAGCCCGCTCTCAGAGTCACAAACACAGTGTTCCCGTCTGGGCCTCCCACCACCTGCACCTCCCCAGCTTTAATGATGTACATCTCCCGGCCAATCTCACCCTGCCAGACAGAGACAGGAGAGTCATGACTGACATGAAAGGCTAAAGGATAAAAGGCTTTTTACAGTCCTGCTTGATGTTTGATGTGACCTCAAAGCAACAGTTTGGAAAATTAAACTTACACCGTTTATCAAAAATGGACACTCAGTCAGTCAGGATGTGTTTGGAGTCTGAAGTTTGCTTCCTTACTTTTGCACTGGAGCTCCGAGGTTAATGCTGACAAGTAATGGAGGTGTATAGCCCAACGATTAGCACTGGGACAGCTGCAGGCCAAAATTATGAAGCGCTTGCATCAAACTGTGTTGAGTAAACCTCTTACAGACTAGCTCCTGTGGTTTCTGACACTGTATGACACACTGCTATCCATTATGTTTCAGGGCCACTGTTAATAAAAATAAAAATAGCAAACTTCGAGAATGAAGTTGTACTATTTCGAGAAAAAAAAGTCATAAAATTTTGAGAAAAAAGTCATATTGCAAGAAAAAAAGGCGTAGAATTTTGAGAAAAATGACACATTTCAAGAAAAAAAGTTATATTTTGATGAAAAAAAGAGTAATATTTCAAGAAAAAAGTTGTAATATTCAGAGAAAAAAAAGTCATAATAATTGGAGGATAAAGTGGGCTGACTGTAGGGGGGCTGCTATAACACTTTGGGGTCTCAGTTGCTGTACTGACACCGGCGTTCCACTCACTCCTGTCTCCTTGTGGGTCATTTTGATTGTCTTTCTCACAGTCTGTGAAACTTCATGCCCTCTTTGAATGGGGGGAGATGTAGCCCCCGACAGCCGTGTAGACGACCCTGCCTCCGATTCTCTTTCAACAACACAGACAGACAGTTTCCTCTGAGTCTGTCTGGTTCTTTATTCTAGATAAACAGTTTCCTGCTGAGCCGTTTCTTATACTAATACCAGGCTGGTGCTGATGTGCAGGACAGACAGGGAGGCTGAGTGTTTCTTTAAGGGGTGAATCGATATGAAAGTATAACTCCACCAACTTAAAGCGCCTCATTTAACACGAGGAGGTGCTGCCTTCACTTTGCAAAGACTTTGGCTACAGTATTGCGACCTTTCCTGGTATTCATGGCACTTTAATGTCAGAATTCTATGATGTTTTTTTCTCAAAATATTATGACTTTATTCTCAAAGTCTACTGTTTATATTTTTATTAACAGTGGCCCTAAAACGCCATTGTGATCCATAAACATGGACAAAAGTACAGAGAACATTTAGGCTACTAAGGTTTTAGCTAAGCTATATTCATTTTCACAAATAATAGTGTGTTAGAAACCACATGAACAAGTCTATTTCAGGTCAATTTTGGGGCAGATATGATTTGATTTAGGCATGCAGCTTGCATGATGCAAGACTAGTTGCTATATACCTTCACTTCAGTACTTGTTAGCTAAATGAACCTTGGAACGCTAACTACAGGCACCATACATGTCTTGACTGATAGACTACTTCAGAATTCACTATCTTCAGAATTCCATTGTTGTCCACAAAGTGGCTCAGAGTGGCTTAATGTGAAATCGCACTTTGTAAAGAAACATCTTTTTGTGCTGCTCTAATTCCAGGTTTGCTGCATTGCCTGCTATTAAACTGCCACTGACCTTTCCATTATGGCCTTAGCAGAACTGTCCAGCAGACAGACACACACACACACACACACACACACACACAAGTTGCAGTAGAAGGAGATTTCAGGACAGGGCAGTAAGAGCTGTGGTCAGAGTTACAGTTACTCACCTTCTTACACACGTAGTCTCCTGGCAGATAGACCACCGACTTCAACCTGTTCAACATGTCAAATATCATCTGTCTGTCACAGCCCTGAGAATGAAAACGAGAAGCACATGATGAGAGGACAACACCCTTTTTTTGTGTGCACACTGCATGAGCGCACTATATACTTTCTCTATATGTGTGCATGTTGTACTTAAAGTCTTTATGCTAACCATTCAAAAGTTTGGAATCACTCGCCATGTTAGTAATGTTTTGTTCTTTTAAATATAAAAAAATCTTGTGGATGTGGATTTAAATAAACTGTTCACCAAAAGTATATTTAGACTATTTTTACTATGTCAAGAACTCTGTGAAAAAGAAGAGAAAAAAGGTATATAATACACTTTAATTATCTATTTACATATTATATATTTTAAGTTATCTGCCTTGAAATTTGATCTCCACTATGAGAAATTCAGGATATTGATTTGATTATAACTTGATATTCTACAGCTTTCTCAGTCATTTAGGCTTAACCTACAGCTCTGTTCCCCTTTCTGTTTATTAATTTATTCATTTTTTTATTCATTTTTTACTTACAGCCTTCTGATGACCTACCAATTATTTGAAACCTGTGAATCTGCATAAGAACCAACTCCTTCACATATATCCACCTATTCAGCCTGTAGAAGTTTAGTTCCATTCACATCTATGCTATAGGGAGTGGGCTGGACATTTTCTTTCAGTAAGGCACAAAACTGGGGAGCCAATCAGAACAGGGGTCATTTACATACAGTATATCAGTCTTGAAGACACAATAATAAGATATAATAAGAAGACAGAAAATGGTCATGTATAAAAAGATTAAGACTGTTTTGGTATATTAAGTCACTCAAAAAGGGCCGTAGGGGGAAAAAAATACAGGAAAATGTAGGATATGGGCCATTTAAGTCACATACTTTCTGATGTGTGTCAATGGAAGAGATGTGTGAAGTCTAAAGGTCTACACCTTCAATTGTAACTCACTTGAAAGAGGGCCACTTTGCTGACGATGGAATAGTTCACATCCGCTGCAATGTCCAGACGCATCTTATCAGGAAGCTGTACGAGCAAATCGCGCTCATCTAAACAGAGAGAAAGAGACAGAACGTGAGCATTTTACCACATTAATAAGTATCCACATTTAAAGCAATAGTTCAGTGAAAAATCCGATTTATATAAATAATAACACAATAATTTAAACTTGTCATGATGCATTTTTATCATGTGGTGAATCAGTCAAGGCATGTTTGTTGTAAGAAATTTAGTTTTGCTCTGGAGCTACGATGCTAATTTAGTTAACAAACAATAGAAGTTTAATTCTCAGTGTACACAAATTAACATCTATACACATATGAACAAATTATATGTAATTGCTCATCGACTACATTTGTTTTATATATGCATACACTATATAGACAAAATCATTGGTACACACCTCCTAATTACTGAGGTTGTCAGCCACACCTATTGCTAACAGGCGGATAAAATTAAACACATAGCCATGAAGTCTCATAAGACAAACACTGGCAGTAGAATGGGTCATACTGATGAGCTCAGTGACCTTAAACATGGCACTGTCATAGGACGCCAGTCATGGTGCCACTGCACTCTGGAGAAGTGGCAATACATTCCTGCGACTTTTGGCGCCACTGTGAGTGGCAGCTTTTCCAGTAGCTCTGTCTTTGGCACTTTTTCCTTACTTTTTCTTTTTCTGTATGCTTCTGTTACTGTTGTTTACACCCTAACTACTGTTACTGTCCTGTGTTGTGTGACTGCTACTGGCTGCTAAATTTCCTTTGGGATCAATACAGTATGTATGTATGTGTCTATCTATAAATCACACTTCTCTATCTGGCCATTTGATGGACGATTCTGGGTTTGGCGAAAGCCAGGAGAACGTTTTTCAGGGGTGGGCTGTGGCCCAGTGATGGGAAATTGTAATGCTTCAGCAGACAAAGACATGCTTCCAGCTTTGTGGAAATAGTTTGGGGAAGAACCTTTTTTGTTCCAGCATGAATGAGCCCCAGAGCAAAGCGGCACCATAAAGGCCTGGCTGGGTGAAGTTGGAACGGAAGAACTTGACTGGCCCTCACAGAGACCTGACTTCAACCCCATCCAACACCTTTGGGATGAACTAGAACAAGCTAGGCCTTCTCGTCCAACATCTCGTCTGACCTCACAAACGCTCTTCAGGATGAACAATTCCCACAGATTTTTATAATATACATGAATGTAAATATATGTGAACATTTAAAAGCTCTGCAAACCTTTGTAAAATGCAATTTCCGACTATTTTTGTGGTCCCCTAGTTAAACTACGCTCTTTTTTTTTCTTCAGTAACATCTATGATTTATGAATATAAGTGAGCAGCAAGTCAACATTTTTATAAAAGTGTTTTAAATAAATAAGTTTTTAAAAAGTCTTTAAATACTGCTTTTATTTTCAGTTGTACAGCATTGCTTGGTATGAAGAAAGCTGATCAGTTTATTCTTACCCAGCATGCCCTGGGACTGCCAGGTGTAGTCATACCAGGTCTTGATCCGTTTCTGAACCTCGTGGGGGATGCGGTAGGAGGTCATGTAGTTTACTGTGCTGTCCACACATGCTCTGTAGTACGCCTGGCCTGCAGTGGCTGCTCCAACAACATCTCTCATCTGTACATACAAACCCAATTCTAAAAGTTGGGACAGTAGGTAAAATGCAAATAAAAACAGTATTATCAACTTTAATATAAATTTACATGTAAATTACATGTTAATTCTAAAATTTATGCCTAAACACATTCTAAAAAAGCTGGGACAGGGACAATTTTGACAAGGACTTGGATAAGGAACATTGTGAAATGCTTAAAAAATATCTTAAAGAGCTGATGCAATCATGCGTGGAAATAGCAGTAGCACCCAGGAAAGGCTGAGTCCTTTATGAGCAAAAAAGGCAGAGGCTCACCCCTTTTGCCAAAAAATCTAACAGTTTAAAAACAATGTTCATCAGCAAGTAATTGCAAGGGTTTTAAGTATTTCACCATCTGCTGTACATAATATCATCAAAACATTCAGAGAACCCAGAGGAATCTCTGTGTGTAAAGGACAAAGCCAAAAATCACAGCTGAATACCTGTGACATTCAACCCTTCACATGGCATTGCATAAAAAAACAGCCTGCTTCTGTGATGGATATGACCACATGTAGCTTGGGAATACTCTGATGAAGTGCTGTCACTGCATCAACAAATGCAAGTTATGACACAAGAACAGAGAAAGTCATACGTCAATAATGTTCAGAATGTCAGATGGGCTCGAGCTCATCTGAAATGGATTGATGCACAACTAAAATGTGCATTGTGATCTGACAAGTCAAAATTTCAAACTATTAATGAAAATATGTTCTTCGGGGGCAAAGAAGAAAAGGACCATCTTGATTGTTACCAGTGTAAAGTTCAAGATTCCAGGGTCTACCATGGTATGGGGGAGTATTAGTGGGTAACCTGCACATCTGTCAAAGCACCATTAACACTGAACACATTTTGAAACAACATATGCCACCTTTTCTCTGACTATATAACCATGATAATATAGCATAGACTGGCCTGCCTGCAGCCCAGAACTGACTCCCACTGGAAACCTGTATGTTTGAGCTCGAAACATGACAACAGCTGTACAGTCGCACAGAACAATGGCAAAAAATTCTCTGTTCAAAACTCGATTGGCGTCTTCAGTCTGCAAATGATTGTTAAGTGCTTTAAAAGTGAATGGTGTTGTATCACAGTGGTAAACACGCTCCTGTCCCAAATTGTCATAAATAGAGACACATGCAAACACACTGCATGGCTAAAATAAAGCTAAAAATAAAACACGACATCCCAGTTTATAGTCCCTTTTTCCACCCACCTGACCAATCATGATGGAGAAAGCAAAGACTCCCACGAAGTAATTGACCAGCTGAAAGACGATTTCAAACACAGTGGTGGGATCCGGCAGGCCTCCAATGGTGATTAGAGTTTTTACAGCAAAGTAATAGCAGCGGATATAACTGTATAAAGACATACACATAATGTTTGGTATTAGAATTGGCTTTGCCTCACTTTCACTAAAAACACACGTCATCATCATCATTATTATTTAAAGGGTCCCATCCCTTTTCCCCTCTGTCCACCTACATCGTTTGTGTAGTAGTTTTAAGTACCAAAAACTTTTTAATTCATGGTTACATGACCATTTTCCAACCTTTCTTTATCCCTTAGAGTTAAACAAGCTGTTTTTGCTGCTCTGTCTTTAAGACTAATATATAAAGTGTTTTCTGAGTGGCTGCCCTGTCACATGCCTCATTCAAAAAAGTCAGTCCTGCCTGGAGAAATGCTTCTCATAACTTCAGCTGTAAGCTGAATATGTGGATATCTGTAAATATATTCATTTTTCATTGCATCACAAAAAAGGGCTATTTTTGTAGCTTAATCTCCATATTAGTTTGTATGATACATGCCCTTTAAAATGTTCTATATTGGGCAATTTGCATGGAAAAATGCATATTTAACATACATATTATCCTACTGCTCTTAAAAGATACACCAACATACCATTGCATTTTTTATTCTAATAACTTAATTTAAAATTCAAACCAAAATAAATAAGCTTACTAATAATAATCAATAGTTATAGTCCAATAATATGCTTGTTTAATATTAACTGTTGGACTGAGAGTTTAAGGTAAATTACCTGTTGCCTCTGCCATCATAAACCCACTTGGTGGAGCCCAAGCCTTCATAATCAGAGCCCCAGTAAAACAGACAGGCGTTACAGTGCAACGAGTAGAGCAAGTATGCAGATGTGCGGATCACTCTGAAAGAAAGAGAGGAAATGAGAGGAGAAAAGGGAATGAGGGTGCGGACAAAAATCAGTTGATGCATAATTTCTTTTTTCTTTTTTCAATTTACTCATTGCCAATTTCACTCATTAATTATGCCTCCTCATCACAAGTTATAAGGGTGAAGCACAAGCTTCTTCAGAGACCCTAAAAGCTCCACCATCTTTTCAAACTGCTGCTAACGCAACATCACTGGAGCTCAACACTAACTGCCAATTCTATTACACCAGCTAACAGACATGATGGGGAGAGGGATGACCATGGTTCCCACCCAGAGAGAGAGGACAGCTGTGCTCGTTTGGGCTCCTGGCCACGAATGGCTGTGACATCACCAGGGATTGAATTCATGACTTCCTGATGATAGCACCAATGCTTAGTTAGCTGTGCCACTTGACTTAATTGTGCCGCCTTGCCTTAGTAACTGTGTCAGTGATAGGTTAAAGGGAATCTTGCAGGTTCACCCATGGGTCCCACGTGATCTTATAAATCATTGCAGGTGGGTTTTATTTTGAGGCTGTTATGTCATGTCTTTGGGCTTGAGCCGGGTACTCTATGCCAGAGGTATGGGCTAAAAAGGATTGAGGGCAGGAGGACCATAAAGGACTATAACCCAAAGTAAGCCAGCCCCTGGGCAATGTATGTGATTGAAACAGGCAGCTGTGGAGGAAGAATGACACAGGTACGGGCGGATGTGATATGTGGCCAAGTGCAGGCATTAATAATTAAGGCCGTACAGACCTCTAGTGTCAATCCTGTCAGATAGGGATTACCTCAGTCGAGTTTTAGTTCCCGTCCAATTTAATTCACTCTTTCTCAAAGGAGTTGCACATTTCTGCCAGAGTTTGTGCTGCTATTTCAGTTTTTTACCTGCTGTTTTAATTTGAGAATTGAGATTCCCATTACTCACATACAGACACCCTACAGTCATCATACTGGAAGGTAGGAGTGTCAATTTTGCGTTCTGCTCTGACAACAAAATTAGTGGAAAAGTGGGCTAAAATGGACAAAATCCCATGTGACTGACGTAATCTATACCTGACAGGACCGAAGCCATCATTAAGACAAGAAGTTGCTGAATTAAGTATCAGAGAAAAAAATCATGCTGTTCATTTTTGAGCTGAGATTCTATTTGTAAGATTGAAGATTTATGAACACAGTGGCTGCTGTGTAATGTAAGCTCACCTGTAAATGTAGGCTTTTTTCATCACGGCCTCAAGGCGATCATTGAATTCAAAGAATGCCTGGTACTGACAGAAGGAGAGAATGGAATTATTGCTAACCTAATAATATGAACAAAAACAGTAGATTTATGGGTGACTGCATATCAGAATATACTGTAGATATCACAATAATGATAAAATATCATATAGTCCACTCCTAGTATACAGATGCACTGTAAGATATTTGAAAGGTGGTTTTACCTTAAGAATGCGAGGGAAGCGTAAAACAGATTTAACTCCAGTGAAATAGTACAGGATCTCAAGTGGGAACAAACTGATCATATCCATCTGAAACACCCACACAACATGAGACCAAAATCAACAAACAAACAAATAAACATGCTTTAATAGAAACATTCATCATGAGACATGTAAGGTCGACTGCTTTTCTGTCAACAGTGTACCTCTGGGGAATGGATGTTGATTTGGTGCTCACCTTAAATCGCTCTGTCTGCATGTAATTTTCTCTCATGTCCTTTTTGTCACACTGAAAAACATACAAAACCAGACACATCTGTACACACACAATACTTACTGCTTTTATGGAGTTGTGTATACTGTACAGTAATGTCTGTACAGTGTCTGTGTCTGGATGCATATGTGTGTATGGAGTCATCGTTAAAATACTGTAAACCTAACTCAACCAGCTTAACTTACTTAAATTAACCCTTAAATGCATTCCTCACCTTCTTCAACATAAAATGCATTCTTCAACCTTTTGGTTTTGGACTGTTAACCAATAATAAAATTGCAAAATTGTACAGAACACAGAACAGATCTATACTGGACTACAATGACTCAACAATGATTAACATCAGACACTTAATCACTTCACCATTACTACTGTTAGACTACATAAACTACACACACTGCAGATTCACACTGGATTTTAATAAAGGGTCTTGCTGGTGGTCACTTAAATTACATGACCTCACCAGGCAAAACTAATCCAGCTACAACAGAGTTTATAGTATCATGGTAGTTTTCAGATTTTATATATAAATTTGCGTATAAACAGCTGACATGTATAAACGGTTGGAGGAAACACCCATGAATTTAAGGGTTAAAAGTGCATGTGTTTGTGCCACATTCTGCATACATCAGAGTCTACTCACCACAATATCTCCTCCTCTGACAAACTGCAGTCTGGGCTGGAACACCAGGATGTCTAGGATGTATATGCTGTCACAAAGGTAGTCGGCCAGCAGCCACAGGTGGATGTTCTCTGGTGTTTGGTAGGGGAAGGCCCAGCGCACCGGGATCAACCACACGTTATAGTTCCATGCACAGGTTACCAAAAACAGCCATAAGACATAGATCAAATCTATCAGGAGAAAACACAACAGTCAAATGAAAAACAGTAGAGTACACCAATCAGACAACATCATCACCACCTCCTTGTTTCTACACTCGCTGTCCATTTTTATCAGCTCCACTTACTATACAGCTGCACTTTGTAGTTCTACAGTTACAGACTGTAGTCCATCTGTTTCTCTGATATTTTGTTACCCCCTTCTACCCTGTTCTTCAGTGGTCAGGACCCCCATGGACCCTCACAAAGCAGGTACTATTTGGGTGATGGATCATTCTCAGCATTGCCGTAACACTGACGTGGTGGTGGTGTGTTAGTGTGTGTTGTGCTGGTCTGAGTGGATCAGACACAGCAGTACTGCTGGAGTTTTTAAACACCTCAGTGGCACTGCTGGACTGAGAATAGTCCAGCAACCAGCCAACAGCGTCCTCTGGGCAGCGTCCTGTGGGCAGCGTCCTGTGGGCAGCGTCCTGTGGGCAGCACCCTGTGGGCAGCGCCCTGTGACCACTGATGAAAGACTAGAGGATGATCAACACAAACTGTGCAGCAGCAGATGAGCTATCATCTCTGACTTTACATGTACAAGGTGGACTGATAAGGTGTCTAATAGAGTGGAAAGTGAGTGGACACTTGTGTTTGGAAACTCCAGCAGCACTGCTGTGCCTGCTCTACTCGTACCAGCACAACACACACTAACACACCACCACATCAGTGTTACTGCAGTGCTGAGAATGAACCACCACCCAAATAGTACCTGCTCTGTCAGGGTCCATGGGGCTCCTGACCACTGAAGAGCAGGGTAAAAGGGGTTAACAAAGTATCAGAGAAACAGATGGACTACAGTCTGTAACTGTAGAACTACAAAGTGCACCTATATAGTAAGTGGAGCTGATCAAATGGACAATGAGTGTAGAAACAAGGTTGTAACGTTATGCCTGATTGGTGCATAATGCAATACAGTTCTATACAGTGGGATGGTCTATGAGATAAGTAAGACTTAACAACTAATTATAGCACTTTTAGGCTACAGTCACGTCACATACAATGTCCACATAAAGTAGCACAAACTGAATTGGTTATCTAAATGTGACAGTTCTGGGGATCTTGGGCACTGCATGAATTTTCAACTCCATTTTCCAAAATTTCCTCACTGGAATAAAGACTGATGTAGTTATATTAAAATGCATCATTCACTCCTCAGTTCACACAGTCCATATACAGCAACAAAGCTTCAAAAACTGCCCCTTTTGAATTCATTGTATTTTGTGATGTCACAAAAACCAACATATTCATGTATCTGCCCATTCAGTCTACAGCAGTTTAGTTATGCTCAGTCATACTGAAGTTACAAGGAGTGTTTCAGTCCGGACTGTTGAACAAGATATAGTACGGAGCAGCCAATCAGAACAGAGATTATGTTAGCATATCAAACTTGAAAAACAGCCTGTTTAATTGTAATCGATAAAGAGTGGCTGGAAAATGGTCAGGTAGAAATAAATTATGACTGTTTGTGGTACATAAAATCACACATGCCAAATGTGGAAAAATAACAAACAAAATGCTGCATTTCTATCCTCTAAGTAGAAAGATTTGTAGCCTCCTCCACTGGAACCTTGAAAATGGTACACATACAATATTATTATTATAAAATCCTAAAAATCAAATCTAACACATGGTAAGATCAATTAACAGCACTGCTCAGTGTCTCACCAGTGTACGGATCGATGCTGGAAGGGAAGCGGTACTCCACTATTGCTCTTAGCCAGTCGGGCATTTTAGGCATTTTGGGCAATTTGACCTGGTAGCCCATAAACTCCAGGAAGTTTTCCTCTTCTGCTTTCTCGCCATCTGCTGGATCCTTCTTTTCCTCGTCAGGAGGAGGAGGTGGTGGCGGCGGCGGTGGAGCATCAGCTTTTTTAGCAGGTGCTACAGATTCAAGATCAAAGGTCTAATGATGGTCCAATTCACACCATGAGATGCAA